>NC_044197.1:30076180-30376180 GCF_900880675.1 Sparus aurata | reverse complement strand
TGCCAATGTCTCAGTATCTGCTCTGCCAGCTCTGCCAGCTGACATGTTAGTGATGCTTCAACAGGCGTGGTGTTATGACATTGGATCTGCTTCAAAGTAGGAACAAAAAGTCAAATGTCATCAACCAAGTTATATCTACAAGGATATCCTGCCTGCACAGAAATACGGCACGGAAGTGGATTCATGTCAAACAGGGTCCTACCCACAGTTTTGAACATGTTGAGGTCAGGAGTCGTACGTGCATCTTTTATGGATAAACTTAGTTTGCTGCCTAACCTGCGACGTACAGGACTTCTGTAATATTTTTGATTGAGGAAATGTGTCTTTGTGTAGAAAGATCCTGTATTTGAATGTAAACAAGCCTTATTTGTGACATCACAAATTGTTTGGAAGCTGCACCGGCCCAACTTTTGAAATGACATATTTTTGCATAGTCATAGATTCTGTATTTCTTCAATATGAATAAAGGAGTAGATGTAATTTTAAGGATTTTTAACAAGATATTAGAACTTCATTTTGGAAAATCTGTATCAGAAAAGCACTGATTGCAGTAAAGTCAAGTACAGTGTTTTTATACACCTTAAACATTGTCTTGATCTTTAGGCAAGAAACTGCATTCAAACCTTAAAGTATTCCACATCTTTGATAAATTATGAAAGTAGGTGATTTAAAGGAAATGTTGTTTAACTTTGAAGTGTAATACATAGCAATATATCACCTTTTCCTTCAACTAAACCAAAAGAGTTTATACAGTTACATTGGACAAAAAAAGGATCGAAGCTTGGGCCAAATGTTATTCTTTCAAAATAATTTTGGACCAAAATTTAAGGTTATACAGGAACAAGACCACAACAACAAGAACAAACTGCAAACTTCAATTGTTTCTCATGCATTCATGCAAAGTATATAATGTCTCACCAATCATAAATTCCTTCCCTTCTCCCTCCTTCCCCTCGTCTTCCGCCTCAGTCTTTACTTCTTCTTCAGACTTGGAGGCCTGTGGCTCGGCCCCCTCCACCACCTGTCCATCAGTGTTTGCCGCTTTACTGTCCTCCACTCTGCTTTTTTTGAGGTCGTCCTTCACCAGGTCTTCTTCTGTGACGCGACGTTTGCTGCAGGTGGCCACATCGCCGGCCTCCTCAGAGCTATGTGTAAACGTAAGAGAACGCTTATATTTTACTTCATTACATTTTGTTTTTTTCTTCTCCTTCCTCCCAGCAGTTTGCTCTTAACTGACTTCTCTGACATGCATGAAATCAATTTTAAAAATAAATAAAAAACTGCTTGAAATACCTTTCCTGCGGAAGAGGAGAAGTCTTGCAGATGTCTGCGATGACACCCTGAGCTGTTTCTGGTTTTGACGACCCTTCTGCCTCTCCTTTACGCATTTTCTTCCCATCATCCTCCACTTTTCCAGCCAGATCTGGACTAACACTGTCCGTCTTTCCTTCTGCCTCTGACTCTGAGTCGTCGAAGACATCCTCCTCTTCCTCCTTCTCCTCCGTCACCTTCTTCCTCTCCTCTGACTGGGCAGCAGAGGTGTGTTGTCCGTCCAGGATAAGCTCCTGTCGTCTTCCTTCACTTCCTCCGTCCTCCCCCCTTTGGTTGTCAGCCTCTGCTTTTCCATGGGAATGCTCAGTGTTCTGCCTGTTGAGCTTCTCCACCTGTTCCTGCAGCACAGGTTCATTCAGCGAGGACGTGTCTGATGTGGGAAAAACAAACAAAGACAATTTTAACTGAATGACCCTGGCATGGATACAGTTCCCACACAATAAAAATGTATTTATTTATAACCACACAAGTGGCTCTGGGGATGCCAGTCTTAGTTATTAGTCAGTCAGTTCTTCTACTGCTTTGATCCATATTGAAATAATTCAAGAATTACAGCAACTTCTTGGTACCCAGAGAATTCATCTAAATTACTCTTTTGATTCTCGCATATTGCATGTGGCACCATTAACTGGTCCAAAATCCATTTTGTCAAACATATAGCATAATGATGCCTGAATGCCTGAATCCATTAGTCTGTGATGGATTTCAGATAGTTGGTTCTAAACCTCAGGAGATAATGTCCAGGGGTCGCTAGATGATTGTAGAGGAAAACATTTATTAATATGTTTCGATTGGGGAATAGTTTTTATATACAAGTGTTGTCATTTGCCTCGTAATAGATTGTATTGAGTGTGTTTGTGAGAGTCAGAGTATGCTTACATGGGTTTGTCATTTGGACACACACACACACAAAATCTTTTTTTATTATTATTATTATTATTTTGGCACTTCAGGATTTTGTGAGTTAATGGGGGATGGAGGGGGTCATGAACACCAACCGCATTTTTCTGGGGGATCCTGACATGAAAATGTTGAGAACCACTGTTTAAGATGAATGCTAGCACTACATAGCGTGGCGTGAAGAGCTACAAATCACTTTTAAGGAGAAGGTCGGGGTGGATGAATGGGTCACCTGTAAGCTATTTTAACTTACTAACTAACTACTTGCTAGCATAAGCATTTTAATGCCTAAACCTAACCAAATTGAGAGGGTCAGTAGACCTTGCGCTACAACTGTAATGTTCTTTTAGTAACAGTGACGTGATTTGGGAGTCGCTGCCGACGTCTTCAGCCATTTAGATTAAGGATGTATTGGTTTTGGTTCTGTACTGGCTCTACAAAATCTCCTCTCGTCCATATCTAATCCAGCAGATAATCAAAAAGCAAATGTCTCTGCAGAAACTGTTTAAACCCACCTGATGTGTCCTGAGGTCTCCTCTTCTTCTGGGCCTTTAAGCCCTTCAGGCTCAGTTTGGCTTTATCCCTGTCATCCTTTGCCTTGTTGAAGAGAGAAGAAACAAAATATTAAACATCAATCCACACAGTGACAGATGTACACAACACTTGCGTGAGTTTTTATTATTCAGGACTTCTTCACTTGTCAAATGCGCCAAGAGTAATCTATGCTAATGGAGCCAGGAGTCTGATTTCTGAAGGGAACAGCGTAGTCAAATACTGTATGGGTTTCCATTTTTAATGCCAAAGTGTTTGTTAGTGTTTCTATGGTTGCCCCATAACTCAATGTACCGGGGGACAGACGCCTCCTCCTGGAGCAAGAGGAAAGGTCACATATCTGTAGCAGATGACACATTGAACAACACAGGGAAATGTTTTATTCACATTTTCCAACATATATTTTATAATCATTAAAAAAGATAATACAAAATTCAAATATATTCTACCCCACGCACAAACATAAACATATCTCCTGCAAAGACATGGCAGCAAATGTTATGCAAGAGTCCTCTGTACATTCTTCCAATTGAAGCAAGGACGATAAACATGCACAATGTGTTGCTGCATAAGAATGCCAGGCCGTCTAATCAACCAATGCACTGTTGTTAGAACAGGCCAGGCAAGTGCTACTCTGACGCTGTGCAGCTGCAGTCCAACCGGCTGCTGATAAAGACGTAGTTCGGATAAGATAACCAGTCTGACTCAAATCATCTACACCTCAGAGGCAAATGACAATCATTGCATGAAGGAAAATGACTTAACATAACAGAGAACGATGTGTCGTGCAGTGAAGCTATTTATAGATTTAGATGAAGCCTTATCAGGGCCAAGAGGAATGAGCAGCTTTAAATGCCAAGACGGAATTTTAAAAACCTGTTAAAAGGCATATTAAGATGTATTGTTTGTACTCTAAATTATTGAAGTTTTAGAGCCACGTATTTATAATGTCACTCCCAACAGGTCAAATGTTATTCACGACCTCTAAGACAGCAGTTAATGCTGCACGATGCAATTAGTTCCTCTCACTATTTTACCATTAACGACACAGAACAGTATAACAGAACCATGGGAACATTTTGCTTCTTCAAAATGTGGGAAAAGAGAACAGAAGATCGATGGAAAATTTGTGGGTTTTTTTGGCAGAAAAGCTTTGCTCGTCATTAGAGCCATTTTGGGGGGCCAATGCCAATACTGATATTAGGAAGCAGACGATTTCAGAATTGATATATTAGCAGATATACACACATTTTTTGCAACAATCCCTCAAATGTAGCACTTGTGACAAAGTGACGTAAAAGAGGCAGGATATTTTAACAGATTAACTGTAAACTTTAATGTCTAAAATTACAGCATTGCACTGAATAATATAAATTATCCCAAGCAACTTTTTCTGTGTTACAATCTCTAAAAAACTGTTTTCATATTGTTGCAAATATCGGTCATATACCAGATATGACTGATACATCTGTGATACTACCCACTACTGTATTGGTCGTTCTTACTCGTATTGTTTTCAAACCTCTCACCTTCTTGTTAGCTTTGCATCCAGGCTGTTTAAACAGCAGCTCCACCAGCCTGGAGCTCTTCACCACCTCCCCAATGAAGCTGATCACCTGCTGGGTCCCCTCCACCAGCTTCTCCACCCCCTCCAGCCTGCGTCCCTGACTCTCCATCCGCTCGCTGGCCCTCTGCATGGCCCCACACAGCTCCCTGCACAGCTCAGCCCCTGACCCGCGTCTCCCCCCATGGCCCTCCTCATGCATGGAGGCCAGATCTCGACCCATACCACGGACGTCCTGCGACAGGCCATCGAGCCGGGTCAAAACGGTCTGCTGCATGTTGAGCAAGCGCTCCATCTGGGAGCTCAAGGAGTCCATTCTGGTCTCCACACAGCGCAGGGCGACATCTTGATAGGAGGAAGCTGATGATGCGGATGAAGAAGGTTGAGACTTGTCTGATCCATTAAGAGAGAGCTTCCTTCCACCAGGCTTCTGACCGTGAAGAGGGTTTGGGTCGTAGACTTTGGCCAAAGAGTTGACAAGGCTGGAGCTCATGACTGACTTACAGCAGATGTCCTCACAAACAGCAAGAACCTTTCACTCACAAATTGAGTCTGTTCGCTTTCATGCAGGCTCAGTAGAAACAAAATAACATATTATCAAGACAAAACTAAGGGTGGAAGAAAAGAAGCGGAGGGAGAACAGAGGTCTCTCCCTCAACACTGCACCACAGAGATGAGTTTTAAGAATAGCAAATGGCTGCTCTCCAAATTAAAGTGCAGCCCCCTGTGGACGTCAGGGATTGAGTGGCCAGTGATAAGAGCCGGGGGCTCGGGTGTGCAGCTGGGGATTGATGAGGGTTAGGGCTAAATGCTGGAGAGGAACGCTATGTGACATTTGAGACACTTCAAAAGCCCTTCAGTCAGGTGTCAGAATCCCAACAATCTGGGACTGAAATATGAAGCTGTAAAAAGCAAGACAAACAAATAAAATGTACAGCCAATAAAAAAGAACAGAAGTCAGAGGGACAACAAATCTGATCATTTGAGAACTGGTACAAGTTTCTGCAGATGTTCTAGTATATAGTGTATATTGCACCACATGGATCTTTATTTCGGATTCAGTGCAGAAGTATAAGGTTTTCACATTGTTCCATAACAGGAAGTGGGGTGACAGGTGCAAGTCTGTGCAAGGCCCCAGAAACTTTATTAACCAGTTATACCCTGCCCTGTTAAAGACACAAGCATTGTGGGTATTTCTGAACCTCGTTAAATGCCAAACGGGTCTCATGACTGATTTGTTTTTACTCAGAGGATGTGTCAGCAGAACGTTGTGTAATTACCAAAAAATGACTTTTCAATGTTTTCAGTTTTAGATACTTAAAATAGCAATTTTCATACAGACAAAGGAAATTTGATAAAATACAAATGTGAAGCTACTTAATCATCCCATTTCATTTATGAGTTTGTATCATATTTAGGGCAATCCCTAAATCCCTTTTTCTTTGGTCTTCAAAAGACAGAAGCTCTCAGAATCAAATTGTTAAATGGTCAAGTGACCTGACTGGTGAGTCTCAGCTTAACCCAGAGTCCCTGTACATCAGCCATTTGGAGCAGTTAGCCACTTTGATTTCAAGTTCAGCTTCTTCTCTCTGGACGGATGTTTTTGTATATCCGAAAATGACTTTGTTCTTGCAGCTGTCACTCAGATGAATAAGTCAGGGCATCACTTGCACAGATGCTAGAGAAGTTTAGTTCTTTGTTTTTTTACTGGATTTTTTATTTCATTTATTCTTGTGGCTGTTTTAGTTTATTATTGTTAATTCTCTCCTAATAAGTAGAGCCACAAGTACCTTTAACAGGTTTTATAATGTTCTTCTATTGGAATTAATGAAGTAAAACGTGTGTCAAGATGAATCCCCTTGTCTTACTTAACAAACTAAATGCACCTATGGCTACAAATAAAGTAACATGAACCACAAATTATTTCTTTGGAATTTTTATGATTTGTTACTGAAAGGAACAAGCACACAAAATGGACCAATGCTGCATCTCACTACACTGTAGCCTTAGATAGTATCAACTTTTGTATAGTTTGGTTTTATATATTTTATTTATTGTTTAATATGGTTGTAAAGATACACCACTGTGCACTGTTGGTTTGACACTGGTTATTACCTATTCCTTGGTAATACTGTTGCTCTTACAAATTATACTGACTGACTCACATCTTTACTTTTCGTTTTTTTGCCCAATTGTTTTTATTACCACCACCTTATGTCTAAAGATCTTAATCTAACTTACACAGCATTTGTTTTGAAGTGAGTGAAAGAAAGACATTCGTAAATGAACATATTTTAAAGCTATCTGACTATTATAAACACAGCTGTTTCTGGGTGTATGAGGTTATGTATCCATTTCTGTGTCAACTATGTTTTAGTGCGTTACCACCAGACTACAAAGCAGCTTCGTTCCTCAGGCTATTCATTCCCAGCACACGGTTTTAATTCGATGACTCATCCAACCCGGACATGTTGGGATCCAAACTGGTGACAGGCTTTAAGAATGACTTTAAAAAATCTTCTTGCTGATTTTGCTAATGTGGGTCACTCAGAGGCATCAGGCTGTTTAATAACTGGGTAAAAACTCTGTGAAGTGCATTTCTGAAATCTAAAAAAAACTGGTGTCATTTAGAGATGGAAAGAGTGGACAAGATTGCCAGCATAGCCTCGCTGACCATGCAATGTGAGGGACAAGACAACAAGAGGAAAACCGGAAACAGCTGATGCCACTGACACCTAAGAACTGCTGATGCACAGGAGAAGAGGATTTTGGGATCGGAAACAAACTGCACATGTGTTGTCGTGAGACTTAAGGAGGTTGAGCTGACACAGATACACACATGGATACAACACATCCCTTAGTGTTCTTGTACAGACACAAACGATTGACGCTTATTGAAACGTGTCTGACAGTGCACGTCAAACTTAAACTTTTCCACGTCTCAGTGCAGCGATATCTGGAGGAGGCAGGGTGACAAAGAGCCGGCGCCTATATCCTGGCTACCATCTGTCAACACCGGAAAAACCTGACCTATACTCTGTCCCTAGCACTGTTCCTGATACAGACAGCTCATCAGCTGTCAGGTTTAACACTTGAGTCCCTGGTGCCAATTTACCAGCTAAGGTGAAAATGAAAGAGGACACGGTGCAAGTGCAGACAGAGTACAGTACATACTGTGGAAATACAGGTTTGTTCCCTGAACGGACAAAGGAGATCGCTGATCAGGAGAGGAGTTTTCAGAATAAGCCAGAGTGTAAACGTCAATAATACAACACCTCTGTTTGTCAGTCTCTGACAGTCTGGTGCACTACAGCTATCCAGGGATTTAAAGGGCCACTTCACCCAAACTTAACCCTAAAGAATGAATTCTACAAGGCAGAACATGTCTTTCCGAACTCAAAAACACAGTTACTACCAGTCATAATTAACAGTTCTTTTTGTGAATATATCTACTGAACTTTTACTGATATTTGCCAGCCAGCTTCTCTCATTGATTTCTGTGGATTACTGCAAGTAAACATATCATTCTTTCTAGAAAATAAAGTGCTGATGAGTGGTTCCAAGTGTCATCTGTTGCACTTCAAGTAACAAAAACTAAATCCCACAGACCAACTGTATTTTGATGAACATCAGCAGCAGCACTAAGCACACCATTTACAGAAACACACCTAAATGCACATTATGTGATTCCATCCACAAGGGTTGCTCAAAGAAACACAAAACAGTTTGATGATGTAGTGAATTAGCATGGGATTATGGGAAATGTTGTCTTCATTGTTAAACAACCACCATTGCTGATGAAAATATCAGACATGCTCATAGACGAGGTAGCCTCAAATGTGACAAATGGCTAGTCACATTTGTTGACCTTCCTCACTCTCTGATGTATCATCTGATGTTTCCCCACATTTTGTCAGTTGTGACATTTTTAAGCAGAAACGTAACACATAATATCTTTAAAGCAGGCAACAAAAGGTAGGCAATTAACACATCTAGTGGACACGATACAACATTAGCATTCACTTGGAGTCAAGTCCAATATTCCCTTTTGTTCTAGCTCTGTTTTGGTCTTCATCTTCAGCCTATCTGGCACTGTAGCTACTTGCTGCTTTAAAGGCATTTTTGTCGCTGCTGCATCTCTCCCTATTAACTAACTAGTCCCTATTTGATCTGGCCTTAAAGCTGCACACCCAACCACTAGATTAGGTGTCTGATAACTTGTGACATATGGCTGATAAATTTAAGGACACATATTCGCATAATTAAAACAATCCATCATGATAGATGTTATAAAGAGGGATGAGGGTGGTTGTTGATGGAGCAGGGTGGTGGGTGATTAGTCCGAGTCTGGTGTTGAGGGCAGTGGGAGGACACTCTCTGCAATCTCTACTCGGAAAAGGTTACATGGTAAAACGAGAGCCGGTGTGGTATACAGGAAATGTTTAGGAATGAGACTGACGCAGCCTCACCACTCTCACTACATATAGAGTTACTTAACAGGAAGACACAGACAATGCATGGTGCTTATTCTAGCGCCACAGACAGTCCAGTCATCTTGGATCACTGCAGCGCAATGTCCTGAACAACATGAATGCATCAAGCTTTAGACCAGAGACACAATGATAGGCCGTGTGACACGCAACAAGTGTGTGGCTAAGGCTGATAGCTGCTGTTATCGAGTCCATATTCAACAGTCCACCCAATCACCACAGTAAAGGCTGGCAGTGTATGTTTCTGCAAACCAGATATGTTGAAATGTTATGTTCAATCTTCATGTTGTGACAACACTGTGCTGATGGTCTGGTTAGGTTTAGGCACAAAAAGGTTAGTCAGTCTGGAAAAGATCATGTTTTGGAAATTCTCCTGATGACCAATAAAAAATATTCAGTGTTTAGTAAAAAGAACAATATTTTCCTCTGAGTTGTAGCATAGAAGCACACGTAGCTCAGATTCATACTTAAGTACAGTACTTGATTAATAAACTAAGTTTCATTCTACTGCTGTCTAGTAATAGACTTGCAATTTTGGTCGACCTGACAACAGCTCAGTGACAACTCTCTGATCTCTTCCTGGGCCCTGGTCCAGCTCTGGGGCCCCTGAATCATCCAGGGTTTCCCTTCAAATGGCATCCCTGCCCACAAAGAATTTACCACACCATCGTCATGACTCACGCCACAAAGCCTTACAGACATCAGAAATAAGTACATTCAAATAACTGCATTTAAATAGTCCTTGGGCTACTTATAAAGCCCGTCATTCTCCAAGTTCACTACCAGCCGGTTTCACTTGAAAGGCTAGAGAATGCCAAATACTCCTGGTAAACTCAGGTGTCTTTGACTGTAACTGTATGGAGAACAAAGTACTGACTCTGAGTCAGTACTTGACTGAGTACTGATTATATTCCTCTACTTCTATTTCACTGATTAATAACAGGAGAAAAAATATCACTGTATGCACAATTTTAGTATTTCAATGTCTTTTTTTTAGATTTTGTTTTGTTTTTCTCTTTATTGGGGATATAGTGTATAGTTTGAAAAAATATAGTATGGAAAAAGGAGACAGACTTAATGAACAGGCATACAAGGATGAGATGGGAGTGATACAGGATGGGAGCCATGCTAATCCATCATGGATTTAAGGCTGCTCCTGGCTTATGTCCAGTTACAGAAAAGGAAATGGACAAATAGGCTCGGTCCGGCAAAGCAACAGGGAATCAGAGACTGTAATGCCCACATCTTTACAGAGACCTGTCTCAACCACGACATCTCGGAACAAGCTGCTGCACGCAACTCAGCGGACCGTGTTCTGAGCCGACAGAGTGCATGAATACAGCTGGAAGAAGAGATGTGGAATCTGTGTTTATATCGTTGATACTTGTTCCTCACACACAGTCACAAGTCTATGCACAGTTATTACCTGTTGTCTAACTTTAAATGTAAAGATGCCCACCAATGTTAACATCGCCATTTTGTCCCTGTTGTTTACAATATACAATGCTATTTATGGAATGACTGAAAGGTTCTGTAGCCGCAGTTTACGTCAAATCTTCCTTCACGTGACGTATCATTCCTTGGTGCTTTTTCCACAGCTGCTACATGACAGATGTCTGGTGAGTTCATCACAATGGAAAGAAGGCTGCACATTATCTCTGTAGCTCCACCTGCTGTTTTTCTATCTCACAAACCTGCTTGTGTCACCACTGGCTGATGACAGACTGTACTTTCGCAGTTCAGCTGCTGCGATAACACTCGTTCAGCTCGTGCTGTTATGACCCAGGACAGATACTACAAAATTCCTTTAATGGTATAGAGGTGCTGTTTGGCGTGAACAAAGTGTGAGTATATGTGTGTCTGTGCTGGTCAGGGTGATTTGACCCTGCCCATAAATATATACATAATTACATAAGCTATACACAAGTATGTGCACACTTTTAAAAACACGAACACAAACCAGCTTCCCTCGGTTATTGTGAGTTTGCTTCTTGTTCTCAGCGTTACATAACATCAAGACAACTGGGTGTGACGGGACCAGTGTTTGAAAGAGGATTCAGGATAAATGTTAACATCTGACCTGGTGGAATGACTGTCAACCCCCCCCCCACCACAGCACCCACACAAGCCGAGGATCTCATGTCAGCACAAACTGCTGGTGTAAACTTGCAGCTTGATTAAGATAATTTAATCGAAAACTTCTGTTACTTTAGCTTTAACAAAATCATGCCCAAAACTTTGATTATACCATTACTTCAATGGTCTGGGGCACTGCCCTTGGGCAAGATACATGGGTGCAGATCCCAGGGGGAGGGACATGTCCTCCCAATTTCTGAAAAACATAAATTTTCTTTCTACTTCACTTTACAACATCTGTGCGAGAAATAATGTAATTTTACTCCACTACATTTATCTGATTCACCTCAAAATAACTTCTGAGGTGAATCAGTTCATATGTGCAAGATTAAATTTGCACGGTGGGCCTTATAAATGAATTGCACTGTCTGTACTGTATACACCAATAAAGCTTTGACAACAACAATGCCAACATGATGTTCCTTGTACATAAATTGTGCCTGCAAAAAAAGATCCCTTTTTAAAATGTTAAAATCTGGTATGTTTGAAAAAAGGCACGCACAATTTTAGTGAATAGGACTAAGTAAACATGCAAATCATTCATGGGCCAAGGTGTTGTAACCACAAAGAGGAGGCATTTCTGTCATGCCACCACTGGATGGCAGAAGAGGACCACAGACTCCCAACCCTGACCCCAACAAGCCAGCCTGCTGATGAACACCTGGGAATCCAGAGGCATCAGAGGGCGTTTTGTTGAAGGGTCACACCCGGCCATTCTCTTGTTACCTTGAACCTTGACCTACTAACCCACGGCACACACACACACACACACACACACACACACACGTATCCATGCAAATCCAACATGTCAATCTCTGCTATGTAAGATCTACTGTCCATGGTGACAGATCATAAACACCATCTGCAGTGAAATAGAAATGTAACTGCCAGCAGTGACAACACGATGGGTTTATGCATTGTAATAAGTAACAATACAACAAATAACAATAGAAAAAACCTTCTGTTTCTGTTTGCATCAACAAATCCTATTCATGCTAAGCCACTTAAAAACTCAAACTCAGATCCTGTTTTATTTTAAATTCGTCATTCATTTCTCAATGAAAATCAGTGTGCTTGGATATGTCTACTCCTATTTTTTATTTTTGAATGATGTCTCCCATACAGATGTGTTTTACAATGCAACATATGTCCAATACATATTTTAAAAAAGTGTCTAATAATAAGTAAGCTAACTTAAGTTATACTTGTGTGCCTAAATGTTTTGGTTAAAATCATTTAAATGCTGTGGTGACAACCTAACCCAGAAGTTTAACTTTAACCAAATGTATCTCAGTTTCAACATGTTTGCATATGACCCAAACAATACTTAATTTGAGACCTAATTTTAAGGTCACATTGTGAAGGTTAAAGGAGAACTTCGGTCGATTTAAACATGCAGCTTCATTGCTCAAGCTACCCTTGACTTGCCAGTACTGAAGACGCGAACAAATTTGGTCCAGCCATTACAGAGCTCCATGAACGGAGACTTAGCATTGACAGCTAACAGCATGGGGTCAGAACTTTACACTGTGTTTTAAAAGGCTTAACATGCTCCACATCTCACACCAAAAGTTATGCAACATCAGCAGACACCTTACAACACAGCACTGTAGCGTGTATGACTCAAAATGAATACAAAAGTAGTTAAAATAGTGTGTTTGTGCAAGCAGCTACTTACCTGTTTGTTGACATCTGCGTCTTCCGGTAGCTAGACCAAACTAGCATATCCATCGAGTGTGCACTTAACAGGCTTAACAGGCTATTGTAAGGCTCATGGCTCATAACAGGCTGTAACATGGACATGTACATTATGAACATGTACACGAAAATGCTGGATTATGTTTCCGTCTCCGTCAGTGAGGGAGTAAGTGCACGCTCGACAGATTGACTAGTTTGGTCTAGCTACCGGACGACACGGATGTCAACAAACAGGTAAGTAGCTCTTTGCACAAACACACTGTTTTAACTACTTTTTTATTCAGTTTGAGTCATACCCGCTACAGTGCTGTGTGCTAAGGTGTCTGCTGATGTTGCATAACTTTTGGTGTGAGATGTGGAGCATGTTAAGACGCTTAAAACATAGTGTAAAGTTCTGACCCCATGCTGTTAGCGTTTAATGCTAAATCTGCATTCACGGAGCTCTGTAATGGTTGGACCAAATTTGTTCGCGTCTTCTGTGCTGGCAAGTCAAGGGTAGCTTGAGCAATGAAGCTGCATGTTTAAATCGACTGAAGTTCTCCTTTAAGTTAAGGATAAATGTTCAGCATTTTATTTTTTCTGCACCCTAATGCTTCTATTTCACAATAATTCAGAGAGAATATTATAGCCTACTTTTCACTATATTTCAATTATTTGACAGCTCGAGAAAGCCCTACCAACTTTCCAGATTCAGATTATTAATAAGAAAATGAATAATGATGTAGCCCTATTAATAATGTATGTTATGCTATCCAGCAGTATAGATAGTTAAAGATGGCATTAGCCCCTTTACCAGCCGTGGTAAACTGATACTTACAAATTAATGCATTTATAATTGTAATGCAATTATTTAATATATAATTCTGACAGGGACCATTCTTTTATGTTTAGTTTTGGTACTTTACATATAATTTGCTATGATAATACTTCTGTACTTTTAGCTACTTACATTTTGATTACAGGACTTAGCTAGCTAACGTACTACAGCCTATGTCATTGCTTGTAACAAAGTAGGCTATTTCTACACGGTTGTCATGTTACTTTTACTTAAGTAAGTAAGAAGTACGAATCCACCACTGATTGCTGTTGTATAGGTTTTTAGCCAAGAGTATACAATTTTCACCTCTGACAGTTTGTTGAAGTAATTGTCAGCCTCCAGGATGTTGCTACCTCTGCCATTTTGGATTCTAGCTGCTATTCTTGGGGGTTGCAGGCTTTGGCGGCCATTGTTTATCAGTTTTGGCCAGCTCCTCCAAACAGGCAACCAAACATCCACTGCATTTGGTGGCTAAAACTGTTTGCCTCTTTTTCAGGATGTATCCACCAATGGGAAACTCCTTCACTTTACCAAGGTAAGTACATCTGCCACTACTGACATGTTTATTTGACTGAAGCATTTCAGTCTAATTTCTTGCTGCTTCACAATTTCATTGCTGCCCCTTCGCTAACCTAGGATACTGCTAATGCTAACCGTAGCATTTCAGCAGCATTAGCGCTTTTAGCTGTTTGAAAACACTTTACTTTACTATTGCTTCATAATCATAATTTCCCATCCATTGTGGTTTAATAGCTTTTCAGCTTTCTACCCAAGTCATTAGCCGTTTTTATACTGGGCAGCAAGCCACCAATTTGGCTGTTCTTTTTAGGGCTGTGTTCGCGGACTTAAACAGAGGGCGGTAAATTTGTGGTCTGTTTTGGTCCTTTAATTTGCCCCTCAGAGGGTACACTTTTTTCCACCTCCAGCAATTGCATGAGATGAGTCAATGACGTGCACTGTTGTGTGATCCACAGCCGGGGAATTTTAAAACCCGGAAACAGCTGATCACAGCACTCAGTCCATCACTTTATCCGCGGACGTCAAGATTAGCAACTGGACAGCCGCTGAGATCCAGGAGATCCTAGCGTCTCCTCAGTCTCTGTAGCTGTCTTCGTTGTCCGCTTGTTGTTGTAGCGGCAAGCCACTAACGGTTGCTACTTTCAAATTAAAAGCCCCCCAATTAGAACCCAGGTCTTAACTTCAATGGGGTGGAAAGTAAAGCTCTTATTTTGAAGACAAATTCAACCCGCTTCACTGTTCACGCCGAACTTATTAAGCCTGGTTTATGCTTCTGCGTCGCGGCGACGGCGTAGCTACGTCGTCGACCCTACGCCGTCATTGAGCATTCGTAGTTCTGCGTCGAGGGGATGCGTTGTTCCGCCAAGCGGCTAGGGGTGTGTGGCTGTGTCTTTGTTTGGTTTCGGGGGGTTCATATCGGATTCCTTGGTTTTCTTCCGGTCAGACAGTAAACAATGGCAACTGAGATGGAGTGGGTGTTTTTGGAAAAGCTCGTGGATATTGAACAACAAATGCGGTGGCAGTGTTGTTATACTGTTGACCGGAAAAGCAACTGCCGGAAATCACGTTCTGAGCGGACCAATCACAGTCCTTGCCGTTTGCGTCTCGACGCGTCGACGTGACGCGTAGTCAGGATTTTTTGGAGCCGCATGTCAGGCTACGGCGTAGGGTCCGCGTAGGGGTCTGCGTCGACGACGTAGCTACGCCGTCGCCGCGACGCAGAAGCATAAATCAGGCTTTAGTGCTTCACGTCACGTCACGTCACCTCACGTCACATATTTACGCCTACCCCAGTGGCGGCCAAGTAGCTGCTTTTGGAAAAGGAGGAATATTACACCTCCCTTTTAGATAGACAAGGCAGCACATTGCAGCCTTTACCTTGCTGCAAATGTGCCAACTTTTCTATCTAAAAGGGGCTATAGATGCTGTTGTAGAAATCACTTATTTAATCACAGAACAAAATATAGGGATACAATGTTAATGCAGAACAGAAGCTCACTCTCTTTGAAAAAGCCTGCTACAGCACTCTGCAGCAGAACCAACTTCACCTCAGACCACATTTTCGCCTCAATTGACCTCAGGCTGATGATCACTTACTTTTCAAGTACAGTGAAGGTTTCTACAGACAGAAGCACAGCTGTGCCATGGGCTCACTGGTGTCCCCAATATTGGCCAACGCATACATGGAAGAAGTTGAGAGCAGAGCCTTGATTGCCTTCACAGAAACTGCTCCTAGCCACTGGTTCATGTATGTGAATGACACCTGGGTGGAATTCAGGGTAAAAGCCTTCACAGTATGCTGTGGACAATCACATCAAGTTCCCACGGAAAGATGTCAGTGGAGACAGTCTGCCATTCTTGGACCGTGCAGTACACATTGAAAAAGATAGAAGCCTCAACATTGAGGTGAACAGAAAACCTACACACAGATCGATACTTGCTGTTCAACTCAGGGGAGCACTTTAAACCTGTGGCTACCCAAACTGGACCTTTGTCAAAACCTACAGAAGATCCAGAGCAGACAGAGAGGAGGAGACGTGAAAAAGTAACATTATCATTCCTTATGTTGAAGGAACATCTGAGAAACTCAACTTCAATAAACACCATATCCTGGTTCCCTTTAAACCCAGCAACACACAGAGGCAGTTACTTGTCCATCCTAAGGACAAAACTACCAGGCATAAACAGAGTATTGTATTTGATGCTGTTCAATGCAGCCAGGACTGCAAAGAGTTGCCCTAACTACTCTGAAACTCAAAGTTCACACATGACCTTAACGACTCTGTAAGGACACTCCCACACAGAGTTTAATAGCCTGCAACTCCCCTCCAGTTAGGTAGAACTGAAGAAGCCTCTTCTTGTTGAAGCCTCATCTTGTTGTCTATAATTTATATGTGTTCCTTCTATATATTGGAAAGTGGAAAAACAGAATAGTTTGTAATTCAAGATGAGTATACGTGTTCACTGTGATGATTGTCGCTGTAGACTCATTTAGCCACTTGTAAGCAAATGCTGTTTTTAAGACACATAAACGCTTTATTATTCAATTATGGGGCATTGAATTATGTTTTTTATGTCGTAGAACAAAATGTATAACTATCTTAAGCCCATAGTAACCAAAGTAGTGAAATAGGTTGCAAATTTAGACACAGCCCTGGTCCTATGGCTGCTGCATCTACTTATTTGCATTGCTACAGAGTCAAATTAATTACACAAGCTTATTTTTGGACAGGTCCTTCATAATGCCTCATGCTGCTGGGTTCCAACACAGTAATCTATGATACATAGATACATTAGAAGCTAATACATAATTTCCTCAAGTCTTGTCTTCATTTTTATTTATTTATTAGTGGCTTCTTGTATCATTATCCTGGTCTATAGTAGAGGATACTGCTGCCATTAATGATGTCAGTAAAACTGTTGTCCATTCACATCCCCTTCCTCCAATACTAACATCAAGACAAAGTCTGCATGGCTTTAAGCACACATAGGACGCACAGTTTAATTTAGATTTAACCCAGTTATAAAAAGTGTAGAATAACTACTGAGACTCAAACCTCTG
The DNA here is from genome assembly GCF_900880675.1 of Sparus aurata. Lineage (NCBI taxonomy): Eukaryota > Metazoa > Chordata > Actinopteri > Spariformes > Sparidae > Sparus > Sparus aurata. The sequence continues at coordinate 30,359,111 of NC_044197.1, read as the reverse complement.
TCTTTGGCTGTGTCTGAAATCACCCACTCATTCCCTACTCCCTAGTCACCACATAGGGAGCCCATAGTGGACTATATAGGGAGCTCATCGGCAGAAAGAAAAACGTACTTTCAGACACTACTCCGGCGCCGTTAATGACGTCACTACTGTCGCGCAGTTGAAAAGTGAATTGAAACCTCCAACGCTCCGTTCGTAGCACAATGCATGATGGTAAATATTGCTTGGTTAGGGACCATAGGTTGTACACTAATTTTCACGATGCATTGTGGAATACTTTGAGTGCACTATATAGGGTATAACAGTTACCACTAGACATTCGGAGAGTACTACAAAATGGCATGGTCATTATGTAGTGCACTTAATAGGGAGTAGTGAGTGATTTCGGACACAGCCTTTGTCATTAGATTGATGAAAGACCAGCAGTTTAACAATCATAGCCTCGACTCCAAGATAATAAATCATTACACCTGATGAACTTCTTCAACTCGCTACACAAAGTAAGACAGCGCAGTACCCAGCCAGCAAGTACTTGTTCCTGTGTGTACTGAGTGCGTGCTTTGATTTGTGTATAAGGCTCTATTGCACTGTGCTGGTAATGAGTTATGCAAACGGCTGAAAGTGGACACCAGCCGAGACGCCAGAGGAGTCCAGGCGAAAACAGCACATTCCTCCGGAGTCCTCATACCAGAGGGAGACAGAGGAAGAAAAAGGGAGCCAGCAGAGCTAAGTAAAATGTAGGTTACATTTCAAATACAGATACAGTCTATAAGGGCAAGCCGCGTCCTGTCACACTTTCAACACTGAATCCAATAATGTTTCCCCAAGCCGATATACACTTATACACTATGCACGTTTAAAATACAAGCTTAAAGACAAATATATACTGTATATGTGTATAGAAAGGGGTAAACTGGTGGAATAGTTGTGACGATAAATAAAAGAATTTGAGGTTCACTTTGCAAATGTGAAAACAATTCTTTTGGAGAACTTTGATTTGAGCTTGACTCACTTTTATCATAAAATACACATTTCATTCACATTTCGCAGGCCGTCATTTATGCTACTGAAATGAGAATTTCTTCATGGTGAGTTTTAGTACAGGTTATCTTCATCAACAACATCTAAGAAAATATGAGTCAGCCCCGGGTGTAATTCAAGCGAAAATAGGAACATCTTTGCTTACTAATAGGAATCATTTTGATGATCTTTATGCTTTAATTGAATATTGCTGTAATAAGCTAAATATGTACTTTTTCTATCTACATGAAGAACACTCTTGGGATTCTGGTCATTTTGTTTTGAGTCATACCCTGGAAATGTGGATGTCCTCCCCACTGTCCTGCCTGTCCAAATCATCCAGTTTCAGAAGAAGATACAGACTTAAGATGCCTCAGTTTCAAAATGAGAGGTGTCTGTCATTCGTAGGATCTATAAAACAGACATTACATCAGTCCATCACATGAAACTATCACTGGCTCGGCTTGCCTATCCCTTGTCTATTTGTTTGTGTGCTAATTTCGTCTGAGCTATGTGAGTGTGAGAATCTGAGGCTGGAGAAGCCCTTCTCACATTAGTCATGCTCACACGCATTAGCACAAGCCACAATTAACTCTATACAAGCCTCATACAAAACCATTTGTTTGTATACTGTGTCTCATGCGTGGAATAGAACTCTTTAATGGGAGTGCTCCTATTGTTGGTTTACTTTTGAGACAAAGAGTTGGACAAAGAGAGAATTATTTTCATCAACACTTCTCAATGAACAGTTGAGCCCATCTAAATGACACAAAACTACAACGGTATTCGGCTGTAGCTCAGCCGCTTATTTCTGTTACTGAGCACTGTCTACCTGGACGCAAAAATGTTAGAGAAATATTGATCAGGACAGGGATAATGTAGAATGATTGTTAAATGCTGCAATGCAAAAACTCAGGGCTCAGTCTGATCTCATTCTCACGAACCCACAAAGATTCATAGCAACGCGGGCTTTCCTTTCTAATCAACGCATCACTGATCTTGTCCCTTTGTTTTTTCTTTTGACATGAATGTATTTTTTCCAGGATGCTGCAGGCTGGCTCTTTGTGTAAACCTGGAGTTGGGGAAGATAATTGTCCCTGCTGAAGCCCCCACGTGTGCTCAGGTGAGTGTGGACTTTTGTATGAATGAGACATGGCTACAGAAAAACAGTTTAAATGAAGGAAGGTTAAAGAAATCAGCTGAGGAACAGAGTTGTTTCAGGACCTTGGACAGGTCCCGCGGGATTAACCTGTTCTGCAGCCAGGTTTCAGAAAGCTTTAAATCAAAATTCAAATTTTACTTTGAGTGCATTCAGACCTGTCTGATCTATTATTTATCACAAGGTAGTTCATTTTAAAACCTGCCCTGACAACATGATGTCACATTTGACTTTTACTGTCCTGCGTAGTAGAAATGATAAATAGAGTTATAAATCGAGTGGCAATAAGCCCCCTGTCAGCCGAGGCAGGAAGACTGAGACTAATAAAAATATTAAGCTGACACTGACAGGCTTTAACTGCTCAAAGCACCACAGCTCTCATACTTTATGAGGAGTCAATTACATCTGCTTCCTACTGGATTATGTCTACATAATAAACCGGTTTATACCAGATACGGTATGCTTAGTGTAGAGGGCACCAGCTCGTCTGGATGAAGAGGTAGAGTGAAGTGCTGTTGGACAGAATTTAGATGTCAGCGCTGATGACAAGTTTGTGACGCATGTTAGGTGACGTTGTTTTTTCCACTGACTGTCCAGATGGATGAAATGCTGCTTCACTAGCCAAAGACTATTGCTGTTGCATTGCTTTGTGAAAGCAATATTTTTAGTACACAACAGCAGAAATGTTATAGATGCCAGTAGTGCCTCATTAGTGCTGATTTGAGCTGTGGTCTGATTAGTCAGTGATACTCTACTTTATCAAGGAAAAGAACATTTCTAAAAATCTGTTCACATCACAAAAAACAGAACCCCTCTTCTTAGAGTGAACGCAAATATGAGGCCACCCACAGATAACACCAGAAACTTAAAGATATCATAGTCAAACAACCTATACTCAGTTTTTCCTGCTACTAGCCAGAGCAGTGGAGGCTTTTATACAGCAAAATAATTCATTGTGTTATCATTGGGAAGTAGTAAGATAATGTATTAATTCCAATGTTGTACAAATTCCTAAAATCTGTTTCTTCATTAATTATAGAACTGTTTTCATTGTTTACATCATTGTTTACATCAGAAAATACATCTATTGGTAAACAACCAACATATTTTTGATTCAAGAAAGTCAATAGTGAAAATGTTCCAAAATTTCCATAGTGTTAATGTCAAGAAATTCTTTAAATTCCTGGATTGGTATCTTCTGCAAAACCCTTTTACTTTCCTTCTCTGCCCAATTTCATTTTAATCTGAAAACATCAGTAACAGCTTGGTCAAATCTGTCAAAGCTGTAAGAAAAAGCGATGATCTAGACTGCTTCTCCTTGGCATTAAAAGGAGTTATTATAACTAAGGTTCAGGAACTGGACCACGCCACTCCTCTTGCCTATCTGCCACTCAGGTCCAGCCAACCTAACCACCTGCGTCTCATCAACCTAACCACCTGCGTCTCATCAACCTAACCACCTGCGTCTCATCAATCTAACCACCTGCGTCTCATCAACCTAACCACCTGCGTCTCATCAACCTAACCACCTGCGTCTCATCAACCTAACCACCTGCGTCTCATCAACCTAACCACCTGCGTCTCATCAACCTAACCACCTGCGTCTCATCAATCTAACTACCTGCGTCTCATCAACCTAACCACCTGCGTCTCATCAACCTAACCACCTGCGTCTCATCAACCTAACCACCTGCGTCTCATCAATCTAACTACCTGCGTCTCATCAACCTAACCACCTGCGTCTCATCAACCTAACCACCTGCGTCTCATCAACCTAACCACCTGCGTCTCATCAACCTAACCACCTGCGTCTCATCAACCTAACCACCTGCGTCTCATCAACCTAACCACCTGCGTCTCATCAACCTAACCACCTGCGTCTCATCAACCTAACCACCTGCGTCTCATCAACCTAACCACCTGCATCTCATCAACCTAACCACCTGCGTCTCATCAACCTAACCACCTGCGTCTCATCAACCTAACCACCTGCGTCTCATCAACCTAACCACCTGCGTCTCATCAACCTAACCACCTGCGTCTCATCAACCTAACCACCTGCGTCTCATCAACCTAACCACCTGCGTCTCATCAATCTAACCACCTGTGCCAAATCAACTCAACCACCTCCGTCGCCCTGATCCCATCACCTGTGAAACCTATCCAAGCCAAACTATCTCTCTCCTGTTCGTGTCAAGTTCTTATAACCCTCCCCCCAGATCCTCACCATCCCACAGCAAGAAGATATTACAGAACAGGGACCCGGGCCATCCAGCACAGGAACCATGGGGGGGAGATGAAGCCACGCCTTTTAGGACGTACCCCCACTCTGAGTCTCAACCCCCCCCCCCCCCCCCCCCCCCCCGGTTCCTAGACTGTCCGGCAATCCACAGCCCCACTCAAAGCCCCCTCTTCATCCACCTTCCTTGGACACCTTTCCTCCATCCACCAACCTCGACCCCTTTCCCCCATAAAACCACCCCGACCCCTCTATACTATCCTCTCCGAAATTTCCCACTAATTTAAATAAGCTACTTTAAACAGTAAAACTTGGCATGGTCTTGTTAGTGAAGATAGCATTAGTGCAGGTGATAATTTGATAGCATACTTTACTTCCGGTTCATGCAGGCCTGCAGCATGTCAGCCTCTGCCATAATCCTCAGCATGACAGCTGAGAACAACAGCTGTAGTACCTGTAAATCTGCAGGCGATGCAGTCTTCCTTCTCTTCTTAATGGAGAATAATTTCCACCACTTTCGCCACAGGAAAGTTGCCACCAGACACACACTCCCCAGTATCCAAATATCTTTATCCCTTAGCAAGTTCTCCATGATGGAAGCCTCTTCCTGTCCCTGTTGTCCGCCTGCTGTCCGTCTTATTTCAGGCTCTCTGCCGCCTGTGGCGAAGGAGTCTCTGATGGTTGGCAACAAGTTGTTGACATGGGGTGAGACAGCAAGTGTTGATTATGAAATACCAGTAGTAGGGCTTCTGTAGGACAGCATTGAATGCTAAGTCTCCTGCTCACTACAGACTTGCACAAGTATAGGGGGTCTGCACGGTCAAGTCACCTGCCCACCCAGCTAACCATTCACTCTCCACCCAGCTTCTTCCCTGCCGCCCACCCCAAGACCAAAAAGGAGAGAACACGCTGTCTCTGAGATGAGAACGTGACAGGTGGTGTTGGGTTCAGGGTGTCGTTGCTGTACGCAGAATCAGATGCCTGTTGCTGCTGGTGGTGGTATGTTAGTGAGACCCCTGCGGTATCCTTTAACTTCAGACACAGCACTTCATGCATGCGTGCAGCCTCCTAAGTATATCTGCCCGGCAGTCACTTTGCCTTTCTATAACTCACAAACGCACACAGTCATGTGCATGCACAGTTGCAGATGCATACAATGGCAGACAGGGCGACAATCACGTGGGCCTGTAAACAAACACCTGCATCTGTGTGGGGCTAAGTTTATCCATTCTGTGGCCGAATGCAGCACTGGTGAAAAAACAAGTGCAGAAGGTGTTTTTCATTTAACTACTGTGTCCACAATGTGTAAAAGACAGAGAAAAAAGTGTAGGGCTTCTAAATGTTATTGTGCATTAATGATAACTTAAATACGCAAGATTTACCAAAAAGACCTGACAAAAACACTCAAATACACTCCAGACTGCAGTCAAGCAGATCGGATCCCTCCCCATGCCCTGGTGAACTTCAAGGGTCAACAGGGTTACAGAGCAGGACCCCTGGGAGGAAAATGATCCCCCAGTGGGAATCTGAAGAGAACCTCTGCAGGGAGTGACAGTTTGTTAATGAAACTGGTGGATAACCTTCATGTCTCTGATAACAGCGTGGATCATTGGGTATTAGTTTAAGTATGAAGAGGTGCGTGGATGAAGGAGAACAGAGCGAGTTGCAGGACAGGTGGTGGGGCAAAGGTGCAGCTGAGGTCAGAGTTTAGAGATAGGTGACAGAGCTGTTCACTGGGCAATAGGCTGAGGGTCTGAAATTACACATGGTGCCTCCCATGTAACTGGAACAGTTCTCTGAGGTGCTGGCTGGTGGTCACTTGGAAAGCACCACTGATTAATAGTTGGACAAGACAAAAAATAAATCCCAACCTAATGTAGAAATACAAACATTTTTTGCAACTTTCCTTAAATTTAATGAGTTTTTTCTCTATATGCTATTTGTAATCCTGCAAGGGGAAATTCTTTGAAAATTCTTTTCACTTAGGGTATGACTAATCAGTCAATCAACCAGTCAATCAATCACAATCAATCAATCAATCAATCAATCTAATATGAAGTGCAGAATCACCATGTGGCATCGATCCAAAAAACATATAAATAGGATAAAAAATACATGCAACAGCTACACTGATATCAAACAGATTCTGCCAAAAAAGTAAATAACCTAAAATTCCTTACTGATACATTAAAGGAGAACTTCGGTCGATTTAAACATGCAGCTTCATTGCTCAAGCTACCCTTGACTTGCCAGTACCGAAGATGCGAACAAATTTGGTCCAGCCATTACAGAGCTCCGTGAACGGAGACTTAGCATTGAACGCTAACAGCATGGGGTCAGAACTTTACACTGTGTTTTAAAAGGCTTAACATGCTCCACATCTCACACCAAAAGTTATGCAACATCAGCAGACACCTTAGCACACAGCACTGTAGCGTGTATGACTCAAAATGAATAAAAAAGTAGTTAAAACAGTGTGTTTGTGCAAGGAGCTACTTACCTGTTTGTTGACATCCGTGTGTTCCGGTAGCTAGACCAAACTAGCATATCCATCGAGTGTGCACTTAACAGGCTTAACAGGCTATTGTAAGGCTCATGGCTCATGACAGGCTGTAACATGGACATGTACATTATGAACATAAAAACGAAAATGCTGGATTACATTTCCGTCTCCGCCAGTGAGGGAGTAAGTGCACGCTCGACGGATCAGCTAGTTTAGTCTAGCTACCGGAAGACGCGGATGTCAACAAGCAGGTAAGTAGCTCCTTGCACAAACACATTGTTTTAACTACTTTTTTATTCATTTTGAGTCATACACGCTACAGTGCTGTGTGCTAAGGTGTCTGCTGATGTTGCATAACTTTTGGTGTGAGATGTGGAGCATGTTAAGACGCTTAAAACACAGTCTAAAGTTCTGACCCCATGCTGTTAGCGTTCAATGCTACGTCTCCGTTCACGGAGCTCTGTAATGGCTGGACCACATTTGTTCGCGTCTTCGGTACTGGCAAGTCAAGGGTAGCTTGAGCAATGAAGCTGCATGTTTAAATCGACCAAAGTTCTCCTTTAAATGTATCAGTAAGGAACATTATATATAACTGTAGGCATTAATTTAACTAAAATATGAAATAAATTGATATTTAAATCAAAATTCAAATTTTACTTTGAAATTTCAAAATTCAAATTCAAGTTTCAAATTTCCCCGTCTGCGGGACATTCAAGGATTTCTGATTCTGATTCTGATTTCTGTTTTAGTTGCTTCTATTATTATTTACCTTTTTACCAATTCCCATATTTCTTTACAATCCTATTTAATTTTCCATTTGATTAATGTATTCAATATTTTAAATGTATTCATCAAGGTATATATTTCTGTATTTATATATTTATTTATTTATGTACTATTTTCCTTTTTTCCCAATTTTTTTTTTCTCTATTTTCTTTTGACATTTATTGTATACATTCTCTGATTCATGATGGCAAATGAGGGGGCAATACATTTAGGACTGAATAAATTAATAACACCTAAAATGAAATGGGAATGTAATAAATAGCGGACTTAAAACAACAGTGAATAAATACAGAAGCAAAGTGCAAGAAATATCAATTCATGTCAAAATATATAAGTTAACGCTTCCATTTATTTTTCATATTTTTGATGCATTTAATGGCAAACGTATTTATATATGGGGTCCTTCATTTATTTATTGTATTAGACTTTGGTGTCAGTCCTCCACACCCATGTGCTACTGTTTAAGCACTGTATAAATAACCCTATATTTTGATTCTTATTCTTATAATAAGTCTTTAAAGTTTGGGTTTACTGTTTACACTCACTGCACTTAATTGCTTTGGACTTTGATAACAAATTATCAAAGTCTGTAAGGTGTCTGAAATGAACATGTTCTCTTGACATTAACAGTAACTTATATCATTGACCTCTGTATTCATTTTCTAAATGAGCAAAGCAAACCGGCCCACGGTCGCCATCTTGTGGCAACCAGATCTGTGGTGTTGACCAAGCGCCAAACATTCGTTTCAGTCTGCAGTTTGTGAGTTGAGAGGGTTCAAACGCATGAGAAAGAAACATTAACAGATCTGCAGCTCCCTCTAGTGAGCTTGTTGGACAGCACTCCACCTGTCTTGGCATGAAGTGCCTGCCAACAGGTGCCAAGAGCCAGAATAGTGTCTGCTGTTGGTTATTTCAGCTCCCGTCTCCCTCACCCCTGCACAGACTGCTGCTGATTGTGGTTCAGGTTGAACGCATAGCAGCATTACCCATTGGAGGAATGACGCAGTTACGCCCAGTGACACTCCCATAAATACCAGTTTTATGGTGGAGTTTAACAGTTTAGCAGTCCAGCTAATTCAGTAGCTAAATATTTGATGTGTAACAGGCAATGAATTCGAGGACTGTGCATGTGTTTTGTTTGTTTCTATGTTTGTTTGTTTGTTTTACAAATTGGGTATATTTTGTTAAAAGCATTTGAGTTTTGTTATACCTTCCAGGCAGCCACTGGTTTCCATTATTTCCACTATGAAACAGAAATCAACCAAGTCTGATGTGTTCTATGACTCTTGTCAAAATGTGCAGGAAGAAGGAAGTTAAAACTTTCTGTTTCCAGGAATCAGTGATGTATATATTGACCCTGTTTAGTTCTCAGGGAGTCGTCAGTGTGGTGCTGTGTAGTCGATAACAGTGAGGAAAATAAAGGCGGTGCATGTTACCTGCTGGTTTCTTCCTTCTAGCTCCACATGTTTAAGCTCCCAGAAGCAACGCATGGTCTCCACTTTCTCCAGGTGCCGGTAGAAGGCCAGTCGGCCCAGACGGAGGCTGTTGCTGCGGTTGCGAATGGCCTTAAGCCCCTCCATCTTTTCAACAATGGGGGACATAGGTATCGGTGGAGGTACAGCGGATGATGGGAGTTTTGCATTCTTCTTGCCAGACTCATTACACAGAGTCTTTTTGTCTGACCTAAAATAAAAAATAAAAATAAAACTTTTTATTAAACTGTATCTGTTGCAATACATTATGACATTGACCATGAATTCTTTAGCACAACAGTTGTGCAATATGGATTAAATCTACGCTTAAAAGGACGAGTCAAAGCTATGAGTGAATCAACAGGAGATAGATTTTGACAATTGTCTTCTTCAACACATAAAGTCTGAAAACTTGCTGTACACAGCTTCTCAAATGTGCCAGTTTCATGCTTTTTGTAGTTTAAATCGTTATAAATTTGAGCTCGATTTTGAAAAATGTGAAGTCATATTTTTAACGTTAAACTTTGGGAAACTGTTTCAATCATTTGGAAAATCAATATCAATAAATCAAGAATCTTTAGTAACAACCTTAATCTCATCACCAGTATACCATCCTGAATCCAAAAATGGTTGGACACTGTAAAACTTACAGTTAAAAACTGATGCTCATTCTGATTCTAATCCCAGCACCACATTTTTGGGGGGTAACGGTGCTCTAACATGTTAAGTATAATGTGATGCTGCAAAAAACATTAAACTGAGAAAAAAAATTATAATCGAATTAACAGAGGGGAATGTCTTTTTTCTCTTGAACAGAGAATCAAATACAGGAATAGTCACAGCACTTGATCCTGTAAATCCAACACTGCCACGAAGCAGACCTGCTCACTGATTCGCAACATTGCTTTCACTTGCTTGATGCCACCACTAAAATTAAAAGCATCTCTGCTTTGATATATAGCAAAATGTCTTGCCTAATCTCTTGCCCAACTCTTGTCTACACTGTTGAAATAGCAGCGCGCTCCATAAGCTCCATAGTGGTTCAGTAGTAGCGGCAGTAACTCAGATCCAAATGGGATGACTGATGATGTGCTGGAGAAATCCACCCTGACGCCTGCTGGCGACAGCTGGCTTTCTGCTGCGCTCTACCTGTTGAGCCTCTGGGGGAGTCATGGAAGATCGCTAGGGATATTTATACCTCTAGAGTGTAAATGTCCTGCCTTTGCTTGACAATTACAGAGGTCAGAGAGTGGCTGTAGTTTCAACATGTTGCATGAGCCCCTAATGCAGACCTTCAGCATCAGGGGCTTTCTCGGGGTAGGATTTCAACTCCAGTGCTAAAACTGAAAGAGTGGCCAGAGATGCACCTGTCACTGTTTTTTATGTCGGCCTTTTTACATTTGGTGATTTATTTACAGTTGTCACCGCTTCTATAATTGATTTTTACTTAGATTTTTTAAAAATCATTTTCCTGTGGAGTGTGGGCTGCAGGCGCATCAACTGTGCAGATACATTTGCACAACTCATTCATTTATATTGTTATTCGATTATGACACAAGGTAGAATTATCGCGTTTATGGGAGGATATTTTCATAATAGTAGAATTATAAAATCAATCAAGTGTCTGGGCAAACTGTAGTAGATTGAAGCTGTTTATGAGACGATTTTAGCAAAATGTCTAATATGAATTTTTGAGTAAACTCATCATTGGTTGGAGGTGTTACCATAAGAGGTTAAATGTACCCTGCAGAATTAAAAATTATCAACAATATACTGATTAATTAAGTTGTTTGCCAGTGCCCTGATACACACAAACATGGCAATTATTCACAAACTGTGCATCTATAATTGCCAAAAGTTCAGTTGGCTTTGCATTAAGTGCAATAGATAACTGCAAGCAGAGGTACAAACTAAGTTTGCTGTACGCATGTATTACTTCAATAAAGTTTTTACAGTTTGGAAGACTTTCTACTCTTGCTCCAATACATTAGAACAACAATTACTGTACTGTACTTTATTCATATAAGAACTGCAACAACATTATTTTATCACAAAGTACAGTAAGCCCAAAACATGTATATAACAAAATGTCCTTGTAGTTCGAAGTCAGTGTATCTGGCAATGCAATCTTCCAATTTATCCACAGAATTTTCATCAGTGATGCAGTGGGGGTTCTAGACCAGTTTTAATAGGGGGGCCAGGTCGGGGCCGGCTTTTTTGTTAGGGGGCACATACAACCCGGAAAAAAAGATAAATCCCTCATTCTGACAAAACAGTGTTTACAATTTCAGCATTTTTGATTGGGTAGTAAACTGCTGAGACACTTTATATCTGCCTTTCCCCTCGAAACAAAATCATTGCAAGAAATCTGTCATTGTATTATTGATGCAGACTCCCTGTTGGGGGGGCCACAGGGGGGGTCCAGACTCAGAGTTACGGGGGCACTGGCCCCTGTTGGCCCCCCCTAGAACCGCCCCTGCAGTGATGTACTGTATGTTCCAGGCACGTTACCGCAAAAACCTCGCAAAAGTGTTAATCTCTGATTGGATCTAACAGGTAGAAGTTCCACCATTACTCTCCTTCCTGTTAGGTCGCCTTCGGGGATTGACACTTTTTGTCTGCCATGACGGCTGCGCGCCGGATGGTGCTACTGCTAACGTGAGTTGTCCAAAAACCTTCTTTTTAGTAAACTCTGTGTACACAAACAATATTCTCAATGCTCGTGTTCATGTGTAGAGACCTGGTGAAACTACGAGCAAAGTTTCATGTTGTGTCGAGCCTTCTTAGTGTTTTAAAAATAGCAGTTTTGATGCTAGCGTCAGAGGGCCCCTGCACTCCATTGAAAATTAGCTTGCCCGAAAACGAAACTACGGTAAATCTTAAAAGTGCCTCTTTCATCTTAATGATGCTTTTACACGAAGGTTTGACTCATATTCAATCACAAATAAAGCCTAGGTTGCTTTTTGGCGAGAGTTTCACTTTAAAGTCTCTTAAGATGGCAAATGTGACTAAACATTACTCGAATAAAACTTTAAAACATTAACATGAGATTTCATCACCAATAGTGGTTGTTGTATGTGTTGTATATACATATATACAACTCAGAGCTACATTTTGGATACTGTGCATTTAATTATATCTGACTGGAAATACATTTGAAGTTTATTGTGAAAAGAATTCAAATGCAGGTGATTTATTTGTAGTATGTTTACATTTATGGATTACTACTTTCCTTATTAAATAAATAATGAGCACTTCTTCCACTCACAGTTGTTGGACCTGACCATCACCCAGCCTGTTGCTGTTTATGTGGTGCCTTAAAGAAGGCCTTTCAAGAACTCTCATGCATGTTTTGACGGTGTCGTCTGGAGCTGAGAAGGCTCACTGAAGAGCCCTAATGCTCCTGGGAGGCTGAGTGACCCTGTGTCACTAACTTTAAAGGGCTTTTATTTTGGGTGCTCAGTAGTACAGGGCGAGGGTCAAAGGGCACGCTATCACCAGAAATGGAAAACCTCCATCAGTGAAAAACCGTTAGGCGGCAGGAGGTGTGTGGCCGGGCAGACAGGAATTAAAGCTGAACAGATTGCTTTCCATTGTGGTCACTTTGACTAATTGTAGTTGTGGCTTTAACCGCCTGTTACATAAGGATATTGTGTATGGTATGTGGCTGTGTTTTTTTGTGTTCATGCGTGCTAGCCGTCGGTGTGCCACTGTCCAAGCAATGCTGTAGTTTGTGTATGTTTACTTTGCATGGCGGCCGTTAGTAATCCCCCTCTAAAAAATGGCAATGGGGTTCCTGTCTGTCTTCTCCATCATAATCCCTCCATGTAACTGATAGGAAGATCTGCATGTGTCTCATACCTCTTAAAGTAGCAATGAATCATGAAGACCCTGAGGACTGTGTGACTCCACACACACTCCACTGGTGTATGTTGGGATGAATAAAGATCAAGTGAAAAATATATGGAGGGTTTACATCGTTCACATTCCCCAGACATATAGTATGACAAAAACATGTAATGAAAATAATATAAAGATAACAAGTAACACTATACTTAAAAAAAACAGTTTAAAGAAAAGCAGTTTACAAAATGCTTGACGGACATATAAATAAATGGAACAAGTCCAATGCAGTCAGTAAATAGAAACATTGATAAAAGACAGCAAACAATAATCTTAAAGATAAATTAATTAATAGAAGCATAAAACATAAAGAACTCCAAAAGACAGTTCATAAAATGTATTTATTTTATAAAGAGGACACTGTTGTAGCTTGTCTGATTTCCCATGAAAGTTTATTGCAACTATGGACCCCCTACAGCAAATGCTCTATCACCCTGTATCTCAAGGCATGCCCTAAACATGGAGAGCAACAGCTGGTCCGCTCAGATCTGAGAGTACAAGCAGGGGTCTAAGGGGTGAGTAGGTCAATAATGTAAGAAGGGGCAAGGCCACTTACTTATTTAGAAAAACGGGCAATAAAATGTCAATTCTGAAGGCCACAGTTTACCAGAATTGTGAGGCGAAAAGATGGGACATGTGCTTCTATTTTCAAGTCCTTAGTAAGGTTCCTGGACATCCAGGACCTTATGGCCACAAGATAGTCTGTGATTGAGGTAACTGAGGTGAGGTCACATGGTAAAAATGGACAAATCATCTATGTAACGTCAGCATAAAAATAAAAAATTTTAGATTTGCTTATTACTTCACCCAGTAGTAACATGTAAATAGAAAACATTAAATGGCCAAGAATCTCAACACACCAGGAGATCCTTGAGGAACGCCACAGGTAAAAACTGTAGGGGGTAATTGTGGAGCCTTACTGATTCCAAGAAGGTACTGGCACTAAGGTAAGACATGAAACAGTCAGGAGCATTCAGGTCGGCCAAGTTTTCTAGTCAATCAGTCAATACGTCATGATCAGCTGTTTCAAATGCAGCAGAGATGTCTAGCGGCACCTAAAGAGTGCCACAACCAGGATCTTAACTAATCCTTATGTCATTTAAAGCGTAAAAGCCATTGCGTGTATGACAATAAAATGACAACGGGGAAACTTTTTCTCTTTTTTTATGCACATCAGCTGAGAGTATAGCAGTTTTCCAATACTTTGACAAGAAAGGCTCATTTAGATATGGGTCTAAAATTATTGAAGTTGTCAGGGCAAAGAGCAGGTTTCTTCAGAAGGGTTGAACAACAGCCAGTTTCAAACTGGAGAAAATCCTGGCAGAACCTTGTTTTCCAAACAAGATATTAGGACTTAATAATAACCCTCAGTAAATCTGACTGGGACACCAGATCAAATAAAATAGTAAGTGTGATACGCCTCAATTTGTCGGCCAATAAACAGAAGTGGCATCATTTGGTCTGTAATGCTGGAAAATGTATGGACCACAAGGGACAAAATGTCTCATGTCTCTCAATAGAAGAGATTTGACTGCAATTACAACACTATTTAAACCTGGCAACATGTATCAAATATCCCAAAATCTATTTATACTAGCTGTCTTTGGACAACTGGTCTAATTGGAGGGTACACTGGGATCAGGATGCTTTTGATGTTGTAGAATTATTTCTACATGTTCAGGACTGGGCCAAATGCAGTATCAAAGTCTGTACATAGATGTGGGGTTATTGTAACAGACTAATTGTACAAAGTACAAGCAGGGAACAATGGAGAGTGTTAAAAACAGACACACTATGAAAGACGGTAGCGACCAGTAACAACACGACAATCCTGTGTCCATTTTATGTCCATTACAATGTCTTACAGGACACAAAATTGTATGTTTTATTATGTTATTATGTTATTATGTTTTATGTTTTGTGTATTTCACATATGTAGAAAAAGAAATTGGGTTTAACAAGCAGTAAGACAAGTAAGTTTACACAATAGTTCTTGATTACGTGGTTACAGCTATTTGCAGAAAGAGCTGACCAAGATAAACATGATTAGGAGTTTAGCCATAATCAAGCAGCCCTCACCTTCAAATTTCTGTGTATATGTAAACTATTGTAATATTACTTTTAATCTGACACAGCAGCGGGTCTCGCAGTCATTTCTATTCTATTCTATTCTATTCTATTATCTGACCTGGCGTAGAGTAACACCAGCTTCAATATTGCACTCAGTATTACATAGAGTCAGGGTGAACAAGTTTTGCCCTGTCAAAATTCCATGTAGCACATTCTGAAATGAAAATCTAGGAATCATCTCGGCTTCTGCTGTGTGTATCCACTGCTGCGTAAACAGACATAGTTCTCGCTCTCAGCTAAGATAACATGAAGTGGCGGGGGGGGGGGGGACACCGAGTCTGCTGTACGCATGTTTGCTAGTGTTGTGTGCACGTCTTATGTAAAAGTAATCCAAGGCCTAACTCTGCTATGCTTTGTTTATTAAATGTGAGCATAGCACAGAAACAGCAACAAGGCAGATTAGAGGCCTTTTTTTAAGTATCAGGCCAGGACAGAGGGGTCCTGTCCCAGATGGCCTGAGTGGGAGGGGCAGCTTCGACTGGGCAGACTTCACCCCAGGGTGCTATCACTCTCTCAGGGGCCTCTGATGTCCTGGTTTAGTAGCCGCATGGAAACAGCCATCAAAGCCTATAAACCATAGGAATGTGGAGGGGGTGTCTCTGAGTGTGTGTATGGAGAAAAGAATAGACTAGTACAGAATGTTATCATCCAGCAAAATTAGTCAGGCAACATGAGCAAAGACCGAAGTTTAAAAATTAAAAACTAAAGTCATAGTCACAGTAGACACGAGGGGAAAAAGCATCCAAAGGGGAACACAGTGTTCAACTGCAACCTCATACGCCATAAAGAGGGACTAAAAAAAAAAAAAAAATACTGAACATGTATCCCAGCCAACATTCCTACATCAGAGAGGATACTCAAGTGACGGTAACCACTTTTCAAATTAATAGGACTTAGATTAAACATGTTGACTGACCAACACGATAATATTGAGTGATCAACAGGTTTATTTTTCTCCGTCTAAACTCGGTATTCCCCCCTTTCCAGCCTGCCAGCCCGCCGCAGCTTCAAAGCCAAGTCATGATCAGCATATCATCACCATTGCTCTCTGAGGTGTCCAATGCCAATAGTTGGACTGAGGGGGTTCTCTTAGGACAGGGCCAAATTGATAATGAACCCAGGCGACCCTGAAATTCTGCTTTAGGTGCTATAAACCATGTGCACAAACACCTAAGAGAGAACATAAATGTAAAGTAAATCTACAAGAGTCTCAGACACGCTCGCACATATACACACACAGGCTGCACAGCATGCACAGATATTGTGTGTCATTTGTGTCCTAACAGACATAGTCACATCGCAGCCAGCAGCCCCTCCAATCCTTCACACTGACAACAACTCAGCAACCTCTGCAGAAGAGTGTAACTGTAGAACTTCCACTCAATGTACTTTTCCATTTCGCCAAGAACAAAGCAGGGCTCTCATTTTAGTCCACTGTGGATAGAATTGCATTCTGTTTTGCACCACAATTATGTGTGAATCAGCAATCTAGAATCCATCAAATGATTTTCCTGCTTCTTTAATTTTGGATGATAGATGATGTTTGTGCGCAGTTTGTTGAGCTACAGTACACAAACCTACATAATGACACATCTCTAACAGATAAAATCTCTTTTTCGATGAGTTTTGCGATCATACTATCGAAATAGACATTCAAGGTTTTTTGTTATTGTCTTTGAACTTTCTTAGATTAAATGAGAAGAAAAATCATTATTGCTGTTATTTCAAAGCCTGGAGTAAATGTGTGCTAAATAAATCAGTGTGCCGGGTAACTTGACAAGTGGCACCTTGCACTGGGTGTAACTGATACCACAGGAAAAAGAGGTGTTAGAATTCAAAACATGGTCATTATGCGGGTTTAAGATTGCTTTGCATTTCTGGAGAATAACACAAACAGTGAGTGCATGCAGGTCAAAGATGTCCCTTTCACGATTCCAATTATGGACCGTGAAAATAGTCATAAAATAGAGTTGCTTGTCGCTTCAAGACTTCTGTCAGCGTGGTAGAAAATAGAACCCCAGAGGACTCACCCTTGGTAGTTGGGCAGATTTGCAATCACCAAAACTTTCTTCTCCTTTCCTCCCATGTCTCTCATGGGTATGGTGGAGTCCGTCTCTCCAGGTTTCCTTCCTCTTTATGTTTTTAGGTCCTGGTGTTGGATGCTCGCCTCCTCTTTAAACAGACCAGGCAAACTGATCCAGTGTGATTGGCAGATAGACAGATCAGGAGAGACGGCTCAATGGGAAGCTCTGGCTGCTTGTGGCTCTCTGTAGTGGGAGCCACAGACGCCCAGGGTTAAGCACCAAGGGGGGGAAGGAGGAGGAGGAGGAGGAGGAGGAGGAGGTGGAGGAGGTGGAGGACGAGGAGGAGGGTTTGCTGCTCTGGGACCCAGGGACCACAAGCAGGGACAGGGCAGAGGAAGTGTTCCAGGGAATGTAGCTTGTTAAAGTGGAATGAGTGGCATGCCAGAGTGCCATGTGTCCCTGCAAGAGGAGGGATGATAGACTGAGAGGGGGAGAAAGATACAGCATGGAGGGGGCAGGGGGGTGAAATGATGAAGGGGCAAAGGCACAGATTTGGGGTTTTAAAAATATATCATGTAGGGCTGCACAATATCGTTTAAAAAGAAACCAACTGTAATTTTTTTTTTTTTTTTTTTTTTTTTTTACAGATTTGTGAATGAGATGTGATTCATGATTAGTGGGGATGATCATTTTTGCATCACGATTTTCATTTTCACCAAAACAAATCTCAACACAATCTCAACGATGTGATGTTTGTCGAGGTCTGTACTAAACACAAATGTTTTCTTGGATCTGGAGAACACAATTTGTAGACCAGCATCTCAGTATCATTTATTATGTTATATGTGGATCATTTTACACCTTATCAATGTGGATATTGCACTTAGCAATGCACTTATTTTGACATTTTCGATAATATTTCCATTAATTGTGCAGCCCTGATATCCTCCTTGTCATTTACTTGCTGGCTGAACAGGTATGAACTGATGTTTTGTTTATTTAAAAGCAGTAGCAACAAGCTGTAAACACAACAGTGAAATATAATCACCTTTTAGGTTGGTATGGCTAACTTGTGAGCAAACAGTTGCTCATTTAAACATCCCACAGACACCCAACAACATTCCCAATCATTTAAGTCTAATATTCACTCTCATTATAGCTCTAGGTTTCCACCAACTCTTGCGGCTCTTCAGCCGCTAAATGTTTCACGATGTTCACTAGTTGGTCGCTAACTTTGCCTGCCTGCTTTTTAGCACTGGGCAACTGATTTACAGCCAGTATTAAGATATCTTATACATATATAAACGCTGCCTGCTGTGGCTATTCCTTACTATGTTGAGGAGAGCAGTTAGAGTCAACCAGAAAAATAAAGCTGCTGTCCAGAAAACAGACTCAATGACCTGAAAGACATTAAAAAGCTCTGTATAGTTGATGGGAACAGCAGAGTCGGGTGATAATCTGTACACTAACCAGTGTTCACGTGCATGTGGTCATTTGAGCCATTGTTGATTTGAATAGTTAATGAAGCTTCTTCCTACATCCTATTTTCAAATATCGATTAAACAGTTCAGTACTAAACATGCCTCTTGGATGAGAGGTAGAACATGTTCATGGAGCTCAAGCAAGTCCAGTTGCCTTCGCATTGAACTCAGATATGGCATGACTCCAATAACAGAGTCTTCACCAAACATTAGCAGCTGTATTTTTATTCAACTGTTCAACCAGCTTCCACTTTAAATGCTATTATACATGGAATACGTTATAGAATATTAATTACCTACAAAATGAATACAGACCTCCAGACTAAAACTCCCTAACTCCCAGAGTCAACATGTTGCTACTTTTCTGTGTTATTATTTATCAGTTACAGTTGTTGAAGCACTCTAGTACAGCACTCAGCTCAGTTTGTTGTTTGCTCAGCGAGAATTATACGTATTGTACATACAAAAATCCCTTTCGTCCCAGAGGTGCTCTGGAAAATATCTTCTGAGAAGAACAGAGAAAGAATATGAGTTCATTGTGTGGGTGTACATAAAAAATAACAGCATATCTGAGTCATATCAGTTAAACCTAAGGGTGATCTCACAGGACACAGAAATACACTCAGCCATTGAGGATACAAGATAGTTTAACAAGGTCAAATTCACTGTGGCTAATTGTAATGCTCATCAAATAACGTATAACTAAATAACTTGTCTTGCTAAATATTTTAGTAGTAGCTGATTTTCAAAATTCCTGCAAGTTTCTCAGATCCACTGGCCTCTCACAGGATTGTCTTATTATCGTCTGTTGTATTTGTCATCATCATCTGTTGTTGTCCCGACCTTCCAATTAGTGGGCTCAGTCTTTAGCCCTCGGTCCTGACACCGAATCCCCCTTTGCTCCTCTGTCGCCCTCCTGTCCCTCTACCTTCTCCCTCTGTGCTAATTGGTCACACTGGTGCCTGTTGCTGTAGGGGTTTAACAGCGCTTTACATCGGTGCAAGAGTGTCGCCCTGGGCCAAATGTTTGTATTCCACTTGTGCTATATTTAGCTTACACTCAATTAGATTATCTTGGGGCAACAGTAGTGTTTGCCACATGAAATATGACCTACACAGAGTACTGTGGCACTCTATGTATGTCACAAGGAATAAAGGCATTCTAATATAAAAGATGTAGTGACTTTTTCTGTTATTTGCAGCTCTAAGAACACTCAACCTCATAACCCAGTGTGGAACAAGGCACATTGTGATTCTTCTCTAAGGCCCTGCAAAGCTACACACTATGGTCTGTGTCTCAGTACCATGATCACACTAATGATAACACAGTTAAAAAGACAGCTGCTGGCTGACCTGCCCACCAACACCTGTCTTTGCCCCCTATAGTCTGATTTAAACTGGGTCATTCAAGAAGTACACACAGCCACAAACCTCTGTTACTCATTTATACATTCATACGTACAGTAAATACCATTATATACCAATTTGACTACAAATACCAAAGTTGTCAGATGGTATAATAATGTTTAAGACAATGTATTAAGAGTGGTCTATTACATTTAAAACTGTATGTATTAATGTGGATCAATGTAAATGAAGGGTTTTTTTCAGCCCCTCTTATTTATTGTTTGTATCTTTTCGGCTTTGACAAGAGTTAAGAACATTTTAGTTCGTGATAGAACACTATTCTTCCTCTATTCTTCTTCTATTTTGGATTTATTTTTGATTATTACTTATCCAAAACATGTTGTTTACACAATGACAAATTCAAATAGATGCAAAATATGTATGCCTCAAAACTTAAACCAGAAAAGGCATAAGAAGAAAAAAGGAAGGAAATAAAAGTTGATAATAAACAAAAAACGCGTTTAACAAATTTTGCAATCATACACTGCATGACAGAACCAAACCATAGTTTCCCAGACAGGAAGTAATGAAGCAGACACACTGGGTGACATGCGGTGTACAGTCAGAGTCAGAGTTATATTCAGCCCTATACTGCGTAAACCGTCTGGTTTGGTTGTGGCACAGTTTTAAAGATGTATCACATCACAATTTTTTGCCTCTGACATCGCATGAAGTGTAAATCTCTCAGGCGCTGACTGCACGAGAGCTGCAAAAGAAAACGCACACTTTTGGAGGCTTGACAGGTGACACAGTACACTTGACACAGATTTCCAGAGGCTGCGCTTAATCTTACCTGGAATCTCAATCAGGAAGGCAGATTCCTTGATGATCCCTGAGAAGGTCACAGCTGTGTGGGCACACAATGAGGCCGGCATGCCAGCAGACCACAGCGGGTTGCAGAGGCTACTTCACTCAATGGACAGAATTGAGGGCATCCATGTTTGCCTTGACCTGAGGTGTATTCATGGAGGATGGCGATGGTCAGTACAGTACACTGACATGATCTCATGTCTCGAAATCTGCAGCACATTTATGGTTGTGCTGCCTGGTTACAGTCCAGTGATGAAGGCGTGGTAAATAAAGAGACGGGTGAAGCAGAAAGTCCAGTTGCTGAAGAGGGCCTTTTACAGAGTTTCCTCAAGTGATAGTTGCTCCTCCATGCCGGAAAAAGACAGTTGTTGAGTAAATTGATTTCCAAATTGCTATTAACTGTGTAAGTGCAATCAGGATGGATACATTAATATTTTATGTCTTGATATTTTGAACAAGAGACAAAACAGGAGCTGACGCTCCTCTGTAAGCACACTTTATTGAATATCAACCGGATCACCACAGGGAGAAGAGGTGGGGCGTTGGGATAAGAATCATGCTGATCTAACTCGGACTTAAGGCTGTTCTGGCTAATGTCCGGTCACGGGGAAATTAAATGGATGACATGGATCTCAGGCAGGCCAAGCAACAGGAAATTCAGAGACTGTTGTGACACCTGTCTCCACCACACAATCCTGGATCGAGTTGTTGCACTCGACAGGCGGACCGTGCTCCGAGGCGACAGACTACAGCGGGACAAGGAGAGGCGGTTTCCGTGATCACTGATGCTTGGTCCTCACACACAGTCAAAGCTGATGAACAGAGTTTATCTGATGTCAAATTTTTTACATGAAAATGCAGACCATGTGATTGGCACTATCTTGTTGCTGCCATTTCTTTTCACTCTGACTTGAATTTAAAAAAATGGACTGGGCTAAGTGTATATGTATATATGTATATGTATAAACAAATATGTATATATCTTCTGTGTGTAACGCCAACTTTGAAAACGTTTGATAACTATAACTTTAATAACTATGGCACACAGTTGTGGTGAAATCTGGGACTGGTGAAAGACAACCTGGTCCATGGGTTAAACTGATTACAGAAAAAGTGGTTGACTTATTTTTTTTATGTAAGCCTGTCTGAGCTGATTGTAAATTATGGATTGAGTTTCTGGTACTGAAAGGTGAATCCAGTGTGGAAGTGCCTTGAACCTGTATTCTTTTTTTAAGGCCAGCAGGGGGCGATTCTTCTGGTTTCAAAAATATATAGTGTTGCATACAAGCTTCAAAACCAATGGATGACATCATGGTGGGTTTACACTTAACGTAAAGGTTCTTAACCTCCACTTGTTCGTGATGGAACACTGTATAATCATGTTAACAAGAAAACCTACCATAACTTGTACTGGTAATATGTATGTAATGTATGACAACACAACCATACAAATACTGTGTATCTGTGAATACTGTTTACAGTTTATATACATTATATAGACACATGTATATATACATATATTTACATACATATTCTTACAGTGTTATCTTATTTTATATTATATTATTTATGAATATGTATATTTAACAGTGCTGTGTGTGATATGGAACTTCAATTTCCCCGAGGGAACCTCCCAAAGGGATTAATAAAGTTGTGTCTAAGTCTAAGTCTAAGTCTAATACGTGTAATTTACACAGCTTTAATTTCTGACCAAAAATTGAGATTTAACTCTACAAACCAATGCCTCCCCGAATCACAGGCACATGCTGCTCGCTTGTGCAAGTGTTCAGTGTATTCTTGGAACAATTTGTGCTTTGCTGAATTAATCCTCTGTGGATATTGCAAAAAAAACTATAGCATCTTGGCAATGATTGCTGATGGCACAAAAGGCCATCTAAGGTACAGTATATATTCTGTTGCAGCAACATCAGATGTAATTCTACAAATAAGAGCATGTAATTACAAACAAGCTCTTGGACACATAAGTGCTTTGCTAAATAGCCGGAGAAATCTGAGCAAACACAGAATTAGCCGGTACACAGTGTTCACCCTCTGTTGGCTCAGCCTCGGCTGCTGAATCATTCCAGAATCTGTATCAAATACATGACACCGTATTTTATTGCATCGAAGCAGAGCTTTAACGCAAGAGTCATGCATTAAGACGAGGTCAGTATTGTGAATATGCAGCTAAGGTAGCATCTGGTGATATATCGAGAACTATTCGTGGGGCCATGTGTTCAGTCTGCATTTAGTCAGATATTGAAGACACACACATACTAAGTTGCACTAATGAGCCGGCCATACATTAACTTTTCATTGTAACTGTACAAATTCAATATCAAGCTGCACTGAGTAATGTTTTTATGTTAACAATAAATAAAATGACTTCATGTAATGGGACCAGGTGATGAACCGCCAGAGAATTATCACCAGACTCTGCAGCTCTACATTTACTGTACGGGTCAGTTTCAGCCCTCCATGTCCAGAAGTAGCAAGCACTTGTTTGTGTTTTTTTAGCAAAGCCCACAGTACGCTATCTGCTCAACACCAAGTCAGAGACAAGCTGCTGAAGAAAGTGGAACATCTAGCACAGACAGAGAGTTCTCTCAAGAGTTAATAAAAGAGAAAACAGACTTGGTTGTTATGTTGACCTGGCAAATGTAAGCAGTGATGGAATATAACTAGTATATTTAATCATGTTCTGTACTTTACACCCTCTGAGTGACCTTTCCTCAAGTATTTCCATTTTATTGGCAATTACTGTACTTCTTATTCCTCTGATTCCTTTGATAACTTTAGTGACTAGTTACTTTGTAGATAATATTCGCCATCAGAGCCAAAGTAGCATCATTTTATAGTAACTCATTTTATCAGGAACCGTTGGAAGAGAACAGTGATTCCGATAACCAGAAAAAGCCATAGTCTAATGTATATACATACATGATATACATTATCTGAACTCAAATATACTTATTGCTTGAACATTAATTTAAATACTTAAGTAGATTTAATATCAGTTTCCTTCAGACTTTCACTCAAGTACTACTTGTGTGGGCAACCTACACTTTTACTAAAGTAATATAATAACAAAATATCTTTACTTTTACTCAAGTTTAACTTCGGGGTACTTTTTTTTTTACAGCTCTGAATCCACGATTTCAGTACTCTAAGTGAAATATCTGGCTCTATAGCTATATATACCACTATGTTCCTCATAGTCTCAAAATGTGTCTGTCTGCTGTTTGGTGCTGAGCAGGTGGTGCACAGTGGGTTTTTGTCCTGTAAAGAGCTGCCTGCTGCAGCCAATAACAAAACTATGACTAAAGCAATCACTTTCATGACGTCACATTATTTTCTCCTTGTCCTTTAATATATTGTGATTATAATAATATTGATTATCTCTGCTTTAATGCGCAGTCATGGTCTGATATCGATCTGCGAACGCCTTTTCCAAAATGTTGAGCTACTCCTTTTGTCTAGCTTTAAAAGGCAAGTAAGGCAGGAGTGGCCAGTCAAACGTTTTGGTACCTTTAGCTTCGTCCAAGAACTTGGACTGGGGACAGCTCAGGGTAGGGATCATGTTATATTAAATGTCCCATAAATTCATGTTCAGTACAGGTAAGCTGTTAGACCTGGACTTACGCTGACAACAACCTTTGTTGTGGAACAAACAACTCATCACATCTGTTTACTTCTCTCTTGAATTTTTCCATAACACCACCTTATTCAGGCTTGTGTTTTCTCAGCTGAGGCCTCCTGTGTCGCGGCTGCTGCAGCCCAGCAGGCTGGCTTTAGAGGATACAGCCGTGTTTGTTTTGCAATTGTAGGCCATGGTGCCTGACGATTTACAACTATTGAGCTGTGGGTTTTGGGCATTTCTTCCACGTGCCCCCTGAAGGACAAAGGTAAAGTAAGTTAAACAATGTGAAACACAAACGCACACACACACACACACACACACACACACACACACACCTCACCCTCCGCCATCAAAAAGCTGGTAGGCTTTCATCTCACCCTCGTAAATAAGTCAGAATAACAGTGATGAGATTTATAAGGTCAGATACCAGCAAGCTCTCTCTCCTCCTGTGAACTGCCACATTATGAACATGTTGAACAGAGAAGTGTGCCACCGTTGAATTGTAGGTCAGTTAAAGGCACAGTCTGTAAATCCAAAATGCAAAGTATAAGAATAAACTGAATAAGATGTCATCTGTGTTTTCATTCTGTTTTTAAATGCATTCAGTGCTAACTGTGATTGACAGTAGTATAATACCTTCTGGTGCAGTTGAGGAGCATAAAACAAATGTCTTCTAAAATGACATATTTCTCATTAGTAATAGTGGACACAAATGTATAACCAAGCATCACTTTTTTGTCCACCTGTGGGCAAGGAAAGCAAGTTGTGAACAAAACATTTAAATATTATAATCAAATATCTGACGGCTAGCTCGCCAAACAAACACAGCTAATGCCTGAGTTCAAGCGTATACAGGGTGCCTCATTTATATAAATAAAAGGCCTTGAAAAGTCTTAAATTCGTTGAAATTGTCTTAAAATGGTCTTAAATTCATTGCTCAAAGGTCTTAGAAATTAGAAATATTTTGTTGGAGCACAGGAGCCTCTGAGTGACAGAGAGTGAAAAGTCATTACCTCGCCAGTGGGTGTTTCGCTGAGTGTGGAGAGAAGTCAGCCACTCACATAAGGTACTACTGACAGTTTGTTTCGTTGTCGATAGCTAGCTAGTAACTGGCAAAGTTGTCCTCCCGGACAGCTTGGCCCAACCCCCGGAGACATCCCTGATGTTCGTTGGTGCCTTTTTGCAGCCATTCGCCATAGCTGATGGGGAAGTGCAATTTAACAAGACCTGGAGAACACCAACTTTCCTCCATGGCAGAAGTCTGTCGATCTTCGAGTCAGAAGTGATTCAAACTTGCAGACTGTTGCTAAGAAAAACGGTAATGTACTGTAATGTAGGCCGTGCGTTGCCTGGTTGCTAAATTTCCCTTTGGGGTAATAAAGTAACTTGCAGCCTATCTTATCTGAAAGCCTTTTTACTTTTATAAATATCAGACATTGTGCCACTTTACAGATATCAGCCTATAAGAAGGTGTGGATCAACCCACTTTTACCAGTCATCTTTACAGTCATTGTGCGAGTTTACATGCCTTGTTTGTACAATTAACATCACATTGATCCTATAAAACCATTAAACATGTGAGTGTGAATGTGAAATGTCAGAGGCCCACTTAATTTACTTGAAACCTACATAAAAGAAGATTAATTATTTTAAAACCAAAAAACATCAAGTTCAAAATATCGATATATATCAGAGATATAAATCCCCCTTGACAGAGTTTGTCCATCGGGTGGCTACACTTGAGATCCTGACACTACAGTTAAGGAGCAATAAATGATATCCCTTGGCTAGGCAACAAGTAACTATAGCATTTAGTTGCACATGCACTTTTCACGTGTTTTCTGACATTGTCTTCAGCCGCCTCAAGGCCGCCCTTGGTTCCATGTACAGTTTCGCCTTACGAATGACATGGCTCATATCTATGTGAACAGCTCAGGGCCTTGTGATGACGGACCATGTTGACAGGACGAAAAGATGCTGCTGCTAATGGAAATGCCAATGTCAACTTCGAGAACAGAACACCTCAGCGGGAGGGAGGGACTGAGGGTGGCGTGTGAGTTTCCCACTCACTCAGAGGGGGGTAAAGGGGAGGACAAGCTGGGGAGGGTTTCGGTGGACACGAAAAAGTGTAAATCTGTTCATTCACGTGACACAGCCACTCTCAGTATCATGCTAACAAATTACAACAATTGCAAAGCTGACGTAAAGCATATGTAATATAATTTACATAAGTGAAATATAAGATACTTGAATAGAATCATTTGCAATCGAGCATGAAGTGACTGATGATAACCATGTTCACTTCACTGGTACTGCAGTAGTTTTTGGACCTTTATATCCACTTAAAGCAGTTTCATGTTTTCTGCGGAAGTGTGAGATGATGCACTGATAGTTTTGTAATATTCAGATGCACAAAGTGTGTACTGAGTATCAGACAGCTCGAACACGACATCTTGCCTGTGACGGCACACCCCTCTGGCTACCTCTAGTGGAAGACAGATGTTTAATCCTCTCCGTTTGTGCACTTCTTCATGCAGATAATTGGCCCCTGCACCAAGGAAAGACCCCAAAATTAGCACCAACACAAAGTACTTTTTCTCACTTTTTTCAGATATTTTTATCATAATATTTCAAAAGAAAATGATCATTAACTCCAGTATCATTTGCTATTCTTTTCCCACTTTCTGTTAGAAGCACATGTATGCAGCATTGAGCACCAAAAGTCTTGAGTATTTGCATATTGGCATCAGATCCTTGGTCAGATTTTTTAAGCTGCACATCGTGGCTCTTTTATTAAATATTTCCTGCTATTATTTAGGAAACCTCTTCAACTTCAGTATGGGGCTACACAATATTGTAGAAGAAATATTGTGTGTGTGTGTGTGTTTGTGTGTGTGTGTGTGTGTGTGTGTGGTTTTTGCATGTCTCGGCCACACTCCAACCACACCTCATTCCCTCATTAGATTTTTTTGCATTTAAGCCTGTGTTGTTACCTCACTCTTGGTTGGTCCGCACCGTCAGATAAAACAATAAATGCAAAGTGCAAATCAAGAAAAAATGCAAGGAACAAAAAAATGAAACAGAACAGAACCAAACAACCCCAATGACGGAATTGGGTTGCAGGTGGAGTGGGGCGGAGAAAGCAAGGTGAGGGAAATTAACTTAAAACCTCTAGAAACAAGGAAGGGGCTGATAGGCTGGAAAAGCTGGAAAACACTGGAAGGAGGGAAAGGCTAATCAGAGAGATGCAGCGTGGGAGTGGAGAGAGAGCAGATAGGGAAAGAACTTAGGTAACAGGGCTGGGCCAATCAATCACATTCAAGACAGGCGTTGAGAGAATAACAGGATAGTGGTACAGCTTCCATAGTGGAACAGTCTATGAGAGGATGGTTATGTAACAGAGTCCAAAGGTTGCTATGAATCAGACATGTTTATCATGTGTCAGTTGTTGCCAAGGCTACACTGTAAGCCCCTGTGACGGGTGGAGATGAGATATAATCTCTTCGCAGTAAATCATAAAGACGCACCTTTCTACACATGAAGTGTTTCAAAAGAACAGCCTCTGTTCCGTCACAGCTGAGGCCACTTACAATGACCCTTGCAAGCCTATGTGCTCTTTATGAAGAAAAAATGCTACTGTAAACTAACTGTCAGGTCTAGTGAGTGTAGAACTGCATGATAAATCTGCAACACCAGCAATCACAGAAACAGAATAAAGCGTTGTTAAAAACATTTTACAGAATGATTGCTGATTTTGTTTAAAACAAAATGCAATGACCAGTTTTTAATTGTCTGATATGGGTGCAGTCGTTCATCCCTTAAAGTTTTCCATTAAAAATGATTAAAAAAAAAATAAAAAATGCATGCAGATTCACTTTCACTTGAATCACTGTTCTGAGAAAATACCCAGTGTATTTATAGTGAGGCAGACATGAAATGTATTTTGTTTGTGAAAGTTGAAGACCCCAAAGTAAACCTCACATTCCACACTGCGGTCATGTTTTCTCTCATCCCAAATTCTGAAATCAACTTAGACTCAAAAAGACAAAAACTTAAAAGTATCTGTACAGCAGTGTAATATGCCAAGTAAAGTTCCTGCATTCAACATTTAACATGAGCTTAATAAGTACTTAATGCCTCGAAGTTCAAAGCATAAGGAACTAAGCATTAGTTTAAAGGTAAAAGCTGGTTGACATTTGTGATTTTCACAGGTAGCAAAAGTACACACATTCTTTACTCAAGTGCAAGTAAAAAGTATCCCTCTGAAGGACATCTCTACTGGCCATTACTGGTCAAAACTAACTGAAGCTCATGTCATATTAATATAATTCAAAGACTATTAAACCTAAAGGTATAATTAGTGGGATTTGTCCTAGCTATTCCTAAAAGCACCAAAAAAATAGCTGATTGTTCAGTATCATTCCCAAGATGTCAAATAGTCACATTTTGGGTTGGTAAAACGTCCTGAGCAGCAACAAAGTGAGAAAATAAGAAAATCCAGGCAGAGGGCTGCTGGATCTCTGCGGATACGAGACACCAATACCCCTTTTCCACTGGTCAAAAATCCCACTTAAACCCACTGAGATCAGGCTTTTGTGTGCAATGGGAATGTGTAAACTCTGCATTTACACCCGGGTCAATAGACCCGGGTTTTTATCACCTCGGCTCAGCTCGGCTCGACTTTGATCTAAACGTAAGATCCGGGTGAACACTCTAAATTCGTCTGTGCAAAGTGATGGTTCGTTATCAACATCCGGTGGTGGCGCGTAAGTAAGGAAGGACATTGGGATGCAGCCTATTAAAGACGCTTATAGGTGCTTCTTTCACAATGGCTCTATTGTTTGCATCATTTTATTGTTTTCTCTCCTGTTACATTTGTTTCTAGCGTATTCGTGAAGTGAAACATGATGTCAGTGACGTACAACGTAACACTTCAGATAAAAAGCACAGACGGGCTGCCTTGTCTGCAGGAAGTGGGAATGTGATCAACAGGCGATTTTAAGCGGGTTGACCCGTGTTCCAGTGTCCCTGTCTGTTTCTGCCTTGTTGCGTCTTTTTCGCTGTTTCGTCACACTACATCTGCTGGCCGTGATATGCACTGATGGGTAAAAATCAGTCTTGTGATGTTGGGAAGTACATGTACAAGTACAACGAAGCAAAATTAAAAAAAATAATATATAATTCCCCTCAAATGCATTCAAGTTTATGTAAATGTAAGGAGTAGAACGAACTGATATTTGTATTCAAATTTAGGGAGTCAAAGTAGGAATAAATACCAGAGTAAAGTACAAATACATGAAAACATTTACTTAGGTACAGTGAAGAAGCATTTCTATTTTGTAACTTTCGACCTCTGGTGATTTTTTTTAAATACAATGAAATTTGTACAGAGTTTGGTCTGTGGCTGGCTGCACAGAAATGTCAGAGATGGGTGTGTCTCTGGACTGATGACCTGGAAACTGCAACATCCTGTTTACGTCCCTGCCTTCATGCGTGCAGTCATTTTAGGGCAAAAAACAATCACCTCGACATGAAAAGTTGGCCTATAGCAGGCAGAAATGTGTCACACGTTGCGCAAACTTTTCCGCCGCCCTGTACGTGTTCTTTTGTCTCCTCCTCAGTAAGCTGTAATGGCATCTATTGTGATCAGTCAGTGCCTTATCGCCCAGTCACGCGTCCCTCCCACAGGACAGCCAGTTCGTGTTCTGTGTAAATGAGCAGCGGTCGGTCCCCGGCGCTCCATTTTTCAGCTCTAAGGGGGATTTTACCGACTTCCGCCTGCATTTACCTTTTACTTTCACTCTTCCATCCGGTGAGTGCATGTGAGCAGAGCGTGCTTCAGTCGTTCCTGGAGAAAAATCAGGTACGTTCACTATAACAACCGGCCTCCGTTCCTCCGGCTCTGGACACACGCACATAGCATATCCGGACGTGCTTGGTGCGTTCACGGCAGGATGAGTGCTATTTAAAGCTCGACGTGTTTATTTCCGGGTTTATGAAGACTGTTTCAAACGCTCAAGTGACCACTGATGCTGGTCAGGCATAGGTAAATAGAGTATACGAGGCTAATTTTGTTTATATATGCGTTCAAAAAACGTAAATAGGGAGGTTAAAAGTTAGAAAAGGTCAACAAAGTACCGTAATGATCTTTGTAAACAACACCCACTTTGGAAAAATGCTGAATTTCAAGGTTGTTGTTGTTTTTAGTATCACTTATGGTATAACCCATGTAACCACAAGGCCCGTGGACTATATGTAATAAGATTATACTAATACTAGGAAAGGGGGGAAAAAATGAATTAAAAAGGCTCCTTATCACCTGCTGTGGGTAACATTGCGACACCGATCAGGTAGATTTTGTCAACTTTTTTTGTAAACTTTTCAGCAAAAGTGAAAAGAAAAGCCTTGTGTAATAGGGTAACTGAATATTTTGTGTTTAGGGTTGCAACGGTGTGATATTTTTTCTCTATGACAACCATCTCAGAAACTAAGTTTATGGTATCACCTTAAAGGGTATTACGCAATACTTATTCATATTTTCATAATATATCAGTTACAATTACCCTTTAAAAGAAGGGAAACAGCCATTCATTTCACACAAAATTAGACAGACATGAAACTTGATATAAACTTTAAACATATGTAGAATATGATACCCCGGATGAATTTACATGTATGATAAATGTCATGGTATAGCCATGGTATAGCTTGAAAGACACATTTTATCATTGCAACCCTAAATATAAACACAATCAACTATGCAATACAATATAGGTGCATTTCTGTTTCCATTTAAACCTGTTTGGAATGTATTTTGCATGTGAAATTATGTACTGATTCCATTTGCTTGTCACAGGAAAGCTGTACAATATCAGTCATGGCCGCCATCAGCAGCTCAAACACAGCCTTCGCCTTGGAGCTGTTCCGCACTCTGAGTGAAGAGAAGCCCGACGGGAACATCTTTGTTTCCCCGCTGAGTATCAGCTCGGCCCTTGCTATGGTATACCTGGGTGCTAAAGGAGACACTGCTGCACAGATGGCACAGGTCAGCACACGGTCTATTTATTACATGCACTTCCTCCATCACATGATGTCTCTACGTAACTTATAGCACACATATAAAAAGTGTCCATAATAAAAATGTAGTCACCCTGGCCTGTATCCATAAAAGATTGTATGAGTCCTGAGGCTCAGGCTATATTGCCTCGGGTGTGTCTTCAGACGGGGAATGTCTCGTTCCACCTGTACTTTGTACTTTGTACTTCTCTATAATGGCCTCTGAAACAGGTATTGCACTATGTCCTCGAAAGCAGGTAGTTGTACAGTCACGCAGATCCACATTTCAGTTCATGAAACTGGCTTTTCTTTCGAAAGGGTGCATTAAATCCTCAGAGCTTAGTTCTTCATTTTATTTTGATTGAAGACTTCTGTGTTGACAGCTGTAGTTGTAGGTTGATGGTGATGACTAACTGAGTAAATACAGAACACAGAGCAGCTTTGCGAATAAAGGAAATGCACTGTATTGTCAAAGTCATTCCCAAATGATGTGCATCAATCTTCTGCTGGAACAGCTTTATGTCACGTTGGTCTGATGCTGCCAAAAGAGCATTAGTGAGGCCCAACACTAAGGGTGGTACAAAGTATCAGTATGACAGTTTAAGTTTAAGTTTATTTATGTTGTAGGGACAGTGCACAAACATCACTGTAAATGTGCCAATGTTAGCCAGGAGGCTAATTTTCATTTGTTGTTCCTTGGCCAAGAAGTTAAGTTAGCCATCAAAAAACAACAACAGTAAAACACACAAGTAAAATATGAACAAGAAAGAATAAAACATAAGCAGCTGAACCAGTAAAAAGCGACAGTATATTTCATTACTTCCTCTTGTGGTACATTATTGATACACCATACCACCATACGTGCCAAATATTGAGATTTGTATGAAACCATGCTGGAACTCTTAACAGATTCCCCTGGTAATCTGACTTACCAGAGTCACTACTCCACAGCTCCTTGGAGTGTAAACTTACTTTACACTGATTGTAAAGATTTAACGGAGCCCTGTTGTATTCTCCCTTTAACCATTCCAACTCCACAGCTGTTCTGCTTTCTGGCAGTTCAGCCTTTTGCCAGTTATGACTGTGTTCCATTGGAATGATGACACACATGGACAAGTTGCAGTCAGTGTGGTGTTAAAGAGGCACTAAGCTAAGACTATGTACAATTTGTCATACCTTGGTTCATGTCGCTTGTCAAATGCTGTGAAACTGACACCCCAATGCGGTGCAGGTTCATGACGGAGGTGTTAGCTGGCTTTTTGCATCGTACACAGGAAGGAGCCTTGCCTAAGCTGTCAACATAAAGTTGAACTAAATACTGTCGTCTAAAATATAGTGATATACTGTAGCAGTTAGATTTCCCTTCATTTTCCCTTCTTGCTCAAAAAAAAAAACACCCCAGAAAAGTACAGAAGAATATGGGGACGTGCCTGTCTTCATACTTTTGTACAGTTTACAGAGTAGGCACATACATTAACAAATTGACAACATTAAAATAACATTACAATTACAGGAAAAAAGACCAATACCATTAAGCAGAGTGCCTGGCTCATGGCTCAAGAACAGTGTGATGTCCTTCTGCTGTGGCTTTTAGCTTCATTTTCATGTTTTATCTGTAACTCAACCTCTTGATCCCAGAATAAAATCTGTTGTTACAAACTTTTTGGCAGACACTCTCATTCGGCTGTGGTGAAGGTGTCCATGCAGATTTTGCGTCACTCAACGCTGGCATCAACTCACCGTCTGCATCCTACATCCTGAAACTAGCCAACCGTCTCTATGGAGAAAAAACTGCCCACTTCCTCCCGGTGAGTTTCCCGTTTACAGTTACCACAGAAGATACAGGTGCTTTGACTGAATTTATATGACAGTGTTGACAATATGTTTATTCTTTCTGCAGGAATTCCTGGGTGCCACACAGAAGTATTACCAGGCAGACCTGAAGGAAGTTGATTTCATCGGAGCTGCAGAGGCGTGCAGAGGGGAGATCAACAGTTGGGTCGAGCAGCAGACTGAGAGTGAGAATGTTAATATGATACAAAATCATACCAAGACAAACTTGTGAAGCAATCATTCGATAGTGTGAGTCAGTGTTCAATGGTTGCCTTGTCTTTGTATTCCCTTTCAGATAAGATTAAAGATCTTCTGAAGCCAGGAACAGTCAATGCTATGACAAGGCTGGCTCTGGTTAATGCCATCTACTTTAAGGGAAACTGGATGCACCGCTTTGATAAGGCAAATACCAAGGAGATGCCCTTCAATGTCAAGAAGGTGAAAACTAACATCTAAAGTTGCCGATGTAGAGACATAAATGATGAATTCCAGAAACAGCAGATGTGCAGCTGATCACCTTCAGAAATTACTTATAGACTCTCTAATGTGCTCTGATCACCCCCACTTTCTGTATACCTTGCATGTCAGAATGAGAAAAAGCCGGTCCAGATGATGTACCTGATGAAGAAGTTACCCTACAACTACATCGAAGAGCTGGGTCTGCAGATCCTGGAGCTGCCGTACGTGGACGACGAGCTGAGCATGTTCATCTTGCTGCCTGAGGTGTCCGAAAACGGCCCTGACCCTCTGCTGAAGGTACATCACCTAGAAAACACCCACCTCCATAGGAAAGGCAGTTTTCATGTTCACTTTGCTTGTGAAGTTTTCTTGCAAACAAACAAAAGTTATGTTTACATTCGGTGTTAATTTACCAAAACGGGGTGGTATAATTTAGGCCTAATTTTAAAGAATTTAAAGTTCTGCATCATTTACATGAATGTTCAGAGCTTGCAGTCAAGCAGGGCAGGGTTGTCAATGGGGTCACCCATTTGAGTGCACACTCAAGTGCTCACTATAAAAAAAAATAAAAGAATTAAACAGGAACCCACTCATAGAATAACAGCTCTGCGGTTCTAAAACTTCACAATGAACAAGATGCTTTAATCAATATTTTAGGAGAACAATGGATCAGATGTGTAATGTACAACGTGTCCTTTGTAGAAAGTATAGTGTTTCCTTGAAAAGCTGACATTGTTTAAAGTTTCTTTTCACTTAATCACAAACCTCCAGAATCCACTGCTTCATTATTTCAACTTATATAAAACACTTTGAGGATCAGGTGATTTCTTCAGCCAGTATAAAGCTGGCTTTTACAGCTGCATCATCTTTTGCTTCAACTCCTGTGATATTCTGTTGAATAAAAGGCAGGCTGCCTTTTAAATTCTTGTACTTACTTGTCGATCCTCTTGGCAGGCTAGGTTACTTGGCTCTGTGTTTGGTGTCATAGTGCCGCCACTTTCCTTTGGCACAGCCACTGCCTCATTACAAAGCAGCCATTCAGCTTACCTTCATCAATCACAAACATGTATTTGCTCTTCAGTCTTAATTACCTCGTCTTTGCTTCAACATTCCTATTTCTGGACATTTTGCCAGGCTGCTACAATCGACGTTACCAACTACAACCACTTGGACAGGGTGCCACTGTTTTAAACAGCCATTTGATATTCAGATGCTAAAAAGTGTATTCCGACATCTAATGGCTAGACACCCTCAGCGCGCAGACAATGAGATCTTGGTGCACACATTTTATTTTCTTGCAAGTTCTCGCGGGAAACATAATGAGGCACCAAGCCAGATTCTGTCTGCAGGCTTAGAGTTTTGGAGATCAAATGGAAGTGAATACTGTATTTCCACTCATGCAGCTTAAAGCAAACTGACATTACCTGTTGTTTTGCAAGGTACCATCAAATCTCCAACACTGTTTAAATCTGTTTTGTCAAACAAGATCCACATGCAGATATTGTACTTACTGCTGTGTATTATGAAGATCTCAGCCTCTGTATATAACATCTGTTCTCACAAAACCAAACCAGATCTCAGGACTGTTTTTGGTAAAACTGCATCCCATTTCTTTGCACCATTATAAATAGAAAGAATTACAGAGGACTGGTCAATATTAAACTTTCAATTTCATATCTATTTAGTTATGTCAGTGATTGTAACTGATGCTGCATGTGCTTTAGTTACGTCGGGTTACGAATTTTTCCCCTTTTTTTGCCTGGCTCTGTTTTTTCTTCGCTCAGGTTTCGCTTGTAAAAGAGATCTTGATCTTAAAAAGACAACCTGATTAAATAAAGCTCGTGACCAACCCAATCGGCAGAATAAATGTTAGCAAAGTATGCTTCTGCAAAAGCACAGAGTTAAAGCCTGGGCCTTTTTATATTGCAATTTTAAATTTGTTAAGGTAACTGAAAACTGTCACGCTGTCCACTTCACTTGCACTTAGGTTGACTGACAACAGCGTTTCAGTACTTAAACATTCATCAGGTTATCTCACAAGACAATGGGGGAGGCTGTCTTAAGCAGGGTTGTAGACTCGCATGGCCCAATCAGGGCCTCAAAATGCCACCAAACACACCTGGACCTACACATCTACGCCACTGAATGACATTTTATTTTATCAATCAATGCGCATATGTGCGCAATAGAAATAGTATAACAGTATAAATGTAGTACAAAAATCAAATTTAAAGAAATGTACTGTGGGAACTGGCTAGAAAAACTAGTACATCTCAGAGATGACAGAACAGGCCAGCTCATGGTGACACATTAAGGCAAGGCAAGGCAAGTTTATTTGTATAGCACAATTCAGACACAAGGCAACTCAAAGTGCTTTACAGGCACACATAAATTACATTAAAAGACATACAAATTTCATTTAAAAGACATTAAAAAATAGCATGTTAAGACCAGTAAAAACATTAAGAAACAAACATCAAAACAAGTGGGCTAAAATAGAGAAGCTTTAAAAGAAACAAGACTGTAGAGTCAGAGTCATAATGCAGTTCAAAGACTTGAATTGCTTCAGTTAAAAGCAGTGGCAAAAAGAAATGTTTTAAGTCTTGATTTAAAAGAGGTGAGTGTTGGAGCAGACCTGCAATTTTCAGGGAGTTTGTTCCAAATATGTGGCGCATAGTAACTGAAAGCTGCTTCTCCATGTTTACTTAAGAAGTAGGTCATCCAGAACACTAGGGAGCATGGTCTAATGTGAACCAATAGGTCTTTTAATTGTTTTCCCTGTTTGTAAATGTTAGTCTAGGTTGAATTTTTTATTCCTCTCTAGTCACAACACTGCACTTATTCCCTGCTTAGGTTTAGGCAATGAACACACCTGCTGTGACTTGACAAAAATGGATGGAAATATCACCCTGGCTGTAGTAACAGCACAA
Organism: Sparus aurata; assembly: GCF_900880675.1. NCBI lineage: Eukaryota > Metazoa > Chordata > Actinopteri > Spariformes > Sparidae > Sparus > Sparus aurata. The sequence continues at coordinate 30,322,263 of NC_044197.1, read as the reverse complement.
CCACCTTTTCCTCCTCCTGATATGAAAGCCAGCTAAAAAGCACTTAATATGAGTATGATATGCCATGTTTGCTGCAAATTTCAATCTCCGACATATCAGTGGTCTGCGGAAACGTTAACTTCTTACATTATATTCTGATGACGGGACTGTTATGTACATATGTTACAAACAATAGTCCAGCTAGACAAATCGACAACAGCAACTCAATCTGTTATCATAGGATTTCAGAAGAACCTAGAATCCGATGCATGCAACCTCTTGTCTTTTTTTGTTCCAGCTGGAGAAAAATCTAACACGTGAGAAACTGGATGAATGGACCAACAGGGAGAAGATGGACGTCCACTCAGACGTCATCGTTCACCTGCCCAAGTTCAAGCTGGAGGAAGACTATGAGCTGAACGAGCCCCTGTCTAAAATGGGCATGACAGATGTGTTCTGTGGAGCGAAGGCAGATTTGTCGGGCATGAACGGTGAAGGAAATCTCTTCCTGTCTGCAGTGGTCCATAAGGCCTTTGTGGAGGTAAACGAGGAGGGGACGGAGGCGGCAGCAGCCACAGCAGGCATGGTGTCGTTCTGTATGCTGAGAGAGGAACACTTCACAGCAGACCACCCCTTCCTCTTCTTCATCAGACACAACAAGACCAAGTCCATCCTCTTCCTCGGCAGGTTCTCGTCTCCTCAGTAGACAGAACCAGAAGAGGAGGATGTTGGGCTAATTAAAATAAATAAATAAAATAAAATAAAATTAATTGCCTTATATTTTGGGATGTTTCGCGAATTTAAAGGAACGGTTCAGCCCAAAATGAAAATTCAGTCATTTTCCACTCACTCCCATCCCGATGGGATGCGGCATTCTACCAAATGTTTAGAACATAAAAACAGAACTGATTAAACACTTAAAATGGCTCCGCCCCTCCTTTGGCAGGGGGTTGAGTTTGACTGAATTTAGATTTTTTTGGTGAACTCTTCCTTCAAGAACGCGTTTGTATTTTTTTTTCTGGGGAGGGGGGTGTCTGGCTTTGCACTGAAATCATAGTTGTAGCTATTCAAATAAGATTTTTTTAAATGTTTTTTGGTTGAATGAATGGGTTGTGACACTGCAATCAATTCAACTGATCATTCTGTGCAGGTGAAAAATAAAGCTCCACATGTGTTAAAATGGACTGCTTCTGTTTGCTTCAGAGCACGGTAGTTCCAATGAAATGTGTTCATGGCAAAGTTTTAGGATTGCCCACAGGATCCTGGACAATTTCTTGAAAAGCACATTTTTGAAATACCATTTCCATTCTTTATGCATTCCAATTAAAATGCAACTCACCACATTTGTGTTGGCCCGGCAAATAAAATCTCAGAGGCATATTTCAAATCCTCAGGGCACGAAACGATACCTCTGCTTGAGTTAAGATACCTCGAAGGTGGTTGAAGAAGCATGTTTATTTTTTAAATTTAAATTGATTCTTTGTTTTTGTATATTTTCGCCTTAACATTATTCCTGACTGACATAATTATATCTGGGTTTTTATTGTTGAATATATGTAAGCATATAAAAAATAAATGCTGGTAAGTGGTATAATCTTGTAAGTGTCGGCTTTGATGATAAATCTAGATTTTTGGTGTAATCTATTCATTTCTGTGCAGTTTGTTACTTGATTTACAATATTTTGGGGAATTTTAATGCATAACTCCAGTAAGCTGTGAGAAAACAAACTAGTCAAAGTAAAACACACAGCCAAAACCAATACAAATATAGGTCTGAGACAAAATTCTAGCTAAAACTATTAAAATGTCAGCTGCCAACTATACAATGAGGTCAGTGATCTCTACTGGATATCCTGTAAACTCTTAGAGCTGTGAGATTGAAACCTCTGTGGCCGTGTCTCTCCTTCTGTCCACTAGATGGCAACAATATCTCGCAATTTTGTTTTTGAGACTTAACCTGACAGAAATTATACACTGAGGACAGCAATGATACAGAAATTGCTGCACCACCCTGCTTAGCAGATGGTAAAAATAAATAATAATAAAACATGATAAACCTTATTTCTGAAACACAAGACTGATAAATTTGCATAAGAAAAACAATGGTAACCAGTTTAAGTGGGTTTGTCTAGAAGGCGTGTAAAGTACAAAGTACATATTTGAGTTGTGGGACTGTTCTGAACAAATAAAAAATGGTAAAATAAGTTATCAAATAGTTCTTGTGAGTTTAATTGCTTCAGTGTTATCTCTCGAGCAGGGCTGTCCAAAGAGGGGCCCCCATGTGTTTCTCGGGAAGAGAAATTGTTTTTTTGTGAGGTGAAATTGCTCTTTGAATATGTAGGACTTCTAATTGTTTTTTCATAATCTGTACACGGCAGGCAGAGTGACACTTTATGCAGGAAGTCAATTTATTAAGATGATTTGGGATCCTGGTATCATTTTGCATCTTAAAGCAACACTATGTAGTTTTGAGGAAGAAATGCAACATTTTTTGTATTTACACTATAAATGAGGTAACTACGGAAGCGTATTGCTGCCACACCAAAAAATAAAAACTGATCAGTGTCACATTCAGTTTTTCATTTTTCAGGTGTGGCAGCAGTACGCTTCCGTATGTAACAATACAAACTCAGCAATATTTTTTTCCCTTATGTGATGAAACAAACTGTTGGAAAATAAGGTCCCCAGAGCACTGTTTGAAGGTGGCAGGGTCCACCAACTATTTAAGAAAAAAAGTAAAACAGTATAGAATTGTGTTGTCTTAAGGTCAGTTTGTTCATTCAGTCATGGAAACAACATGGAGAAGTTGTTTATTTAGTTTTTTGGTCCTCTACGGGAAGAAAAAAGGATGCCCATACATCTACATAATAGTATAGTAGACTAAATCTTTAATGAGCACTTGACAGAACATTAAATGTGACGTTTTTGTGCTTTTCTGTTCAATTGTTTTAGGGATAGGACTCGAGCACCACAGCAGTTTTGGGGAACACATTTTAATCAAATGAGAAATATCTTCATTTAAAAAAAAAAAAAAATGTATGCCTAGAAAAAAGTAATTAAACAAACCCTCTTTGTTATCATGAATGAATAAACTGAATAAACAAAGTGACCTTAAATGACAACACAATTTATACTGTTTTACAATACATTACTTTATATTTGGTGGATCCTGCCACCTTTCCAGCTTCAAACAGTGTTTTGATATTACCTCAATAATATTGTAAATAAATAAATAAATAACAAAATCCTGAGTTTGAATTTCCTCTCCAAAACTATATAGTGGCCTTTTCACATGAACTGAAAAAGAAGTTAGGATTGTTGAGGTTGTGTCGTGTCCCTCTCCAGTTTTCTGTCATGCGGAAGGGGTATTTTTTTGTTATAAAAATAAAAGTGGAAATCGAATCAATTTACTGTAAGAAAAACAACTATTGGGCGAAACTTTACATTTAGGTGGGTACGTTATGTTCTTCGTCTTTTATAATAGTTAATGCGTTAGAATTTGAACTTTTTTCCCGTAAACTTGAGGCGTGAAAACGAAACAGCTCTTTATTTTGAAGGGAATGACCGGAAGCTGAGTTTTACATTTGATACCGTCTTCATTCCTCGTACGTGTTAAGTTAGGTCACAGCTAACGGCTAATACCGGTTCTTCTGCTCAGAGTTGTTTCATTGTACTAACGGGTCACTCGGGGGAAAAGGGAAACACGGTTATATCATTTAACGGCAGCATCATTGTCACAGTTGATCGAGCTATATTAATATAAAACTCGCCGGGAGGACTTATATTGAAAGCGGATGCCGACTAGCTAACATTAACTTTGGCTAATAAAATTACCTAGGTAAAATTACCTGCAGTTCTGACCGGTCACCTGTGATGAGAAGCCGGTAACAAGAGAGACACACGAGCCTTGGGACGTTGTTGTTGTACATTAACCGAATAAAGAGGTAAGGAAACCGTTTTACTTTGGCCTGTCTCACTTTTATTTTGTCATTTATTTCTACTAAGTTCATTTCTCTGAATTATTTATGGATATTGGGATATGTGTTCATGGATATACTATACAACTAATATAATGTGTCGCATTACATCTGTGGACCAAAAATATTCACAAGACAAAGTAAACATTTTGACCTGTAACGGAATAAGAGTAGTGTATATTTCTTTATTCGAGCGTAAAGTGAAATAAAACAAAGAAGAAGTAATATAAAAAAAAATGCCCAGGTGAAAAAAAACCTCTGAGGGCATTAAAAGAACGCACTTCACATTGAAACTAAAGACATCTGTACAGGCAACGTTTACATTCACAGACAGACCTATTTAAAGGCAGTAGCGAACACAATTTCCAAAACAAGAAATACTAGCAAATTATAGGAAATTGATATATAAGAAGAAGGATTACAATGACATATTTGCACAGTTTTCTGGAGGAATTATTGAATTCCCCGTGTGCTGATTCGGGTTGGACAAATATGTAGTCTCATATCGTGATATGAGACTAGATATTGTCTTATATTTTGGATATCATTAACTCGTGGTATGTCTTTTCATGGATTACTTTACCAAGTAAAGTGATGTCATTTTGTAAACTAACCAGACTGTTCTACAACTAATACTGTAATTGTTGCCTTTTACTCAGTCATTATATCGACACTTCTGATGATTATTTATCAGGAATCTCTGTAAAAACTGCATTCCACGCTCCATTACCAGTGTTGTCACAAGTGATAGATAGATAGATAACCTGCAAGAAAAAATGTTATGACATAAAACCTTTTCAAAGATAGACAGAAAGAAATACTGTAACACAACAGAGCAGTGCCTGGATGTAGGTTGTGCAAAATGAAACATGTTGAAAGAACAGATGAAACAAGAGTGTGCAAAGCTTGGTCATGTGTTATTTGTGGTATTTATCTGTGTCCTCTGCACTGTCAACAGCAGAGTAAAGATGCAAAATACCTGTACCTGCTGCATTGGTTTTTGAGCAGCTCCTTTACAACTTTATCACTGACTGTTCAATGCATCATTGTCTCTGAGACATACCAACACCTCATTCGACAAAACAGTATCTGTATGTGACTTTAGATCCCATGGAAGTAGAAAAAATGGTAATCGTAATTGGCCTAAATGGATCCTTTGAGATATTTATAAATTGAAATTGAAAATAAATCAAAGTAAAGCATTAGAAAAATGAATGGTGACAATTGTCTAGTCTAGCATGTGTTCCTGCTTTTATGTTAAGCTTACCAGATAGTGTTGTCGTTATGTCATAGTAACTGCTCATTTGTGTAATAAAATATAGCCTGACTAGGGTTGTTAGGATTCCGATAGCAGTATCGGAATGGCTGTCGATACTACCGAAAAATGCAGGTATCGTTAGTACAGGAGTTTATTCACCGATCCGATACCAATTAATTTAGAAAATGAGACCCTGCTACTTCTCAGTTGGCTCTGTTTGCTCTGCTAAATGTTACTTATCTTTTTTCTTTAAGCCAACACGGAAAGTTGCACTTTTACTCTGGATAACCCCACCAGTAAATGGCGACATGTTCAAGTATGCAGGGCTGTAATTTGGAGGGGTGGCACAAGTGTTGCTAGTCATAACACCAGAAACCTCATTAAGCATTTGAAGACACATCACACGAAAGAGAACAATGAAAAATGCTATGCTATATAAAAATACGATAGTGAGGGAACACATTTCCTGTAGGCTGAAAACATACAGGCGGTCAGCTTTACTACTGACATTTTGACCTCCAACATGTGCCACATGTCTTTGCTGAGTCTGCACACTAGTCGATACTGTCAACATTTTCCCTTTAAAAGTGCAGCGCTGCAACCAAACAAGTTCTGTGAGTAACTTTAGGGAATTATTTATTTCCAAGATTTATGTAAGTTGCTGTTGCACTACTGCTTTAAACTGTTCCATTTAAAAAGTGGCTGCATATTAACAGTTTTTAAAGGAATTGTTATATTCCTAGAGTTCTTTATTTGTTTTTTATCGGTTATGACTGACTGTCATGGATAACAAAAGAAAGTTGTATGGCAGTCATTGTCTGCAAGGTTTTACCTGAGCCAGGTCATACAACAATGATAGCAATCATATCACATCCATACAAGGTTAGTTGTATATTTAGCTGTTAAGAGATCTCTTTTTTTTTGTCAACACACACTGGTATTTGGTCGGTAACAAGAAGGAAAAAATGGTATCGGAACATCTCTTAGACCCTCTAACATGTCCTGTTTTGTTTGGATAATGTTTTTAATTGTCCGTCTTACTTTTTCTAGATGAGCTGTCAGGCCAATGACAACGTTCCAATGAGGGTGCTGGTGACAGGAGGGTCCGGCTTAGTCGGCCGGGCCATACAGCACGTGGTCAATGAGGAGGGGGGAGCCAAGGAGGGGGAAGAGTGGATATTCCTCTCGTCCAAAGATGCCAACCTCTTGTGAGAACATCCTTCTTCTTTTTGATTGCACTTTAATAATCCCCAAGGGGAAATTCATTTGCCACCAAGCCACCACACACACAACAACATACATCAACAGGACAGTTGATACAGAAGACAGAGCACAGTACACCACACACTACAACAACAAAGAATAGGTTTGCACCATACATAGGCACTGGAAGGACACAACAATCACAGCAATATCACCAGCATAAGTTACAACAACCAACATCATAAGTCATAAACAAGGGCATAATTCACAACAGCATAAGTTAAGCATAAGTTACAACATATCAACAGCTCTTGTTAAAGAGTCTGATTGCTGTGGGAACAAAGGACCTCCTAAATCTCTCAGTGGAGCATCTGGGTAAGAGGAGCATCTGGGTAGGAGGAGCATCTGGGTAGGAGGAGCCTTTGGCTCCTGCCACTCTTATTGAAAATGTTGTGCAAGGGGTGGTCATCCCTTGGCAACACACTCCTCATCGTCCTCATTCTTGCTATGATTTATAAGCAAACCTGTTTTGATAGTAACAGAAACAATTCAATTTGTGTTTTTGTTCGGTTTGGTTTTTATTTCCTCTTGTCAGGAACACGGAGGAGACAATGGCAGTGTTTGAAAAGCATCGACCAACCCATGTCATTCACCTGGCTGCTATGGTTGGGGGACTTTTCAAAAACATGAAGTCCAACCTGGACTTTTGGGTATGAGACAGTTGCATTTCTGTTATCACTGAATATAAACTAGCACAGGTGTAACTTTCATATTTGTGTCTGTCCCCCCCAGAGGAACAACATCTACATCAATGATAATGTGCTGAAGGCTGCACATGCAGTTGAAGTGGTCAGGGTGGTTTCCTGCCTATCCACCTGCATCTTTCCTGACAAGACCACCTACCCTATCGACGAGACCATGGTAAAAGGCATCAGTGTGTTTGCTGTACACTGGCATGTGTTTGTGAATGGTGACTAACTTTACTTTGCTTCTTTAAACAAGATCCATAACGGTCCTCCTCATGAGTCGAACTTTGGCTATTCCTATGCAAAGAGAATGCTTGACGTTTATAACAGGTTGGAACTCGAATATCTGTATTGAATTCACGCTATCATCATCCCAATAAGAATTGTGTGTAAAACTGTGTTTACATCTCACAGGGCGTATTTCGAGCAGCATCAGCGTTTCTACACGTCTGTGATTCCCACAAATGTGTTCGGTCCCCATGACAACTTCAACATTGAGGACGGTCATGTGCTGCCAGGCCTCATCCACAAAACTTACATTGCCAAGAGTAAGTCACAGTCTCTTACATGAAATAGTACAGATTGCAGTTATCATCGTTTCTCCCCTTGAATGATAAGTTACACCAAAAATCAAGGTGTAGTTATTTTTATGGAAAGTCAGGTGACGTTTCATAGTCCACAAAACATTTCTGGAGCTTCACAGCAAAGCAGAGTTGCAGCATCTCCTAAAAAAATAGCTCAGGAATTTTTTTTTAGGAGATGCTAAGCTAAAAGCGTTAGCACGCACCCTGTCTGAAGTGGGTGTATTAGCATCAAGAGTGTAAACATCGTTTTTGTCCAATCAGTTCAGGATCTCTGGGCTTTCGTGGACTTGGTTGCAGTGGAGGAGCTGTAAGGAGCCATTTTATGTTTGTTATGTTCTTTGTTTGTTGTTTTATTGCCTTTTTAAAACAAGTCCCCATCAACTTCTTCGTTGTTGAGGAGAACATGACTACTTTTATTGTTGTGCAGTTCCAGAAAGGTTTGGTGGACCACAAAACTTTATCTGACTTTCAGCAATGGGGGAGAGAAGATAATGATTGACATTTAATTGTTGGACAATACCAAGTATATATCAGTGTTACTGTTTTCTGGTTTGCTTTAAAATATATGTTTTGGGTCAGTAGAGACACTATAACTACACACCAATTGGATTTAAGGGGAACTTTCATAGCTTCTCTTTTAACTGCAGATTTGAATTATCTTGTCATAGAAATTGCGTTTTGTTGTATTATTCCCATTTATTTAATCACTGGAACAGTGTGTACTTTGGCTTGGTTAGTTCAGTAGTAGCACTGTTACCAATTCACCATATAAATCGTGTGCTCATTTGTTTCTGTCATTAGAGGAGGGGAAGCCACTGGTGGTCTGGGGCTCCGGCACTCCCAGAAGACAGTTCATTTACTCGCTGGACCTGGCCCGTCTCTTCATCTGGGTCCTGAGAGACTATAAAGAGGTCGATCCGATCATTCTCTCTGGTGAGTTTTCATACACAGCACATCAGTAGTGAAAGCTGAGTTAAGTTTATAGCCATGTCTGTGTTGTGTTGTCTGTTTCAGTTGGAGAGGAAGATGAGGTGTCCATCAAAGAAGCTGCTGAAGCAGTAGTGCAAGCACTGGACTTTAAAGGAGAAGTGGTGGTATCCTTTTAATCATGCTAAGCCAGTCAATCCATTTACATGCTTAACATAGATCAGGTTGTTCAGGTTTACTACAGTCCATGTTCCAGTTTGTTATTCTAAAATATAATCTTCACTGTGATGCTAGCCTATTACAAATTCTCTTCAAGTTAATTCTAATGAATTACTTTAAAGACCTCAAAGAACTGGATGTCTGGAAGGCAAAGACTTGCAATTTTTCTTTTGAAATGTTTCCCTGACCTTTGACCTCTAGTATGATACCAGTAAATCAGATGGCCAGTTCAAAAAGACAGCCAGCAATGCAAAGCTGCGCCGCCACCTGCCAGATTTCACCTTCACACCCTTTGACCAAGGTGGGATTAGCTTTTGGTTGTGTTTGTGTGTGTATGTGGCTTAGAGTAGAACTCTCATATGTATTAATGAAATCTGATTCTTCTCAATTTCACTTACAGCTTTGAAGGAAACCTGTGATTGGTTTGTTGCCAACTATGACTCAGCCCGGAAATGAAACCTCTGGCAAACAACTCGGTATCAAGTGTGTCTATCCATGGCCCCTTTCTGTAGGTCAGAAGGTGATGGAGAGGACTGGAAGAAATGAAGGTGGTTCATCTGCACACGCAGATAAATGAGTGAATGAATGCTTTCAGATTCTGTCACTTCTGTCTGTGCACTCTGTCAGCTGGGGCCTGTTCCATAAAGCAAATTCCTCCTAGTTCAGGTTCAGCCACTAAACTGATACCTGGGGTACATCCCAAGTCCATTAAAATGCATTCATGTATTCCTCACATGGATGTTAAGACCCATTTTTAACTTGATGGTGAATCAGTAAACCAACTAAAGAACTTGTGAGCGATACAGTTTGGTTTCATCTGTTTTCAGTCTTCACTCCTGTATGACGCTTCAGTGATATCATTATGTATCAGATCATTCTGTCAGCTGCAGCATCAAATTGCTGACTAATATCCAAGAACTGAGCATGTCAGCCTATTAAAAACTTATGTATCCTCAGTCACTGCTCCTCAGAAATCCCTCCTCAATCCCCACTTTTGGCAGCATGCATTATGGAACAAGCCCTGGACTAAACATCAGTTTGAATTCAAGTCTGCAACACTGAACTCTATTTAGGGGAAATTCTGGTATTTTTTTTTTTTTACTTGTGCCCTATATTTAAATATTTGGGTGTGTAAATGATTCATACTTAACAAAAGTTCTGCTTTATCTTGGAATCCAGGTGTCGGTACAGCTCAATCATTTTAGTAATTGTCTAGTTAGAACAAATCTTTCCTTGTAGATCAACATTTAATCATTGAATCACTGTCAATGTTGGTTTGAAGGGTTTAGGATTGGGAATTTTAAGTGACTAGGTGCTTCATTTACAAAGCAGAAAAAGAATGAAACCCATGTTTATGTAGTTATTTACAAAACCTGTTCTTTTTGAGTTTTACATAATAAAAAACATTAGTTCTCCATACAATAGTAGTTACAGATAGAAACATACCACAGAAGCAGTACCTAGCCCCCACAGATGGACATGTGTTACAAGGCAAAGAAAAACAAACAAAAGTTGGGTTGATAAAAGATGAGAGAAAATAAATTATAAATGACCAAAACCTGTCTTTGATTTGAAGATAAGTATACCACTCTGAAACGTCCAGCTCCAGTCTTGGTTGTGAAGGTGGTTAGGTTTGTTCTGCTTGTGTTTCAGCATCTGAATTGGACTTGAACATGTACAGCTGTACCGCAGCCATCGTCACCATATGTAGCACTGTTATTTTGGATCACACTACCCTGCTTGGCAGTTCCCCAGATGCGAGATGTCTCACTCTGTAGCAAAATGGAATGTTCAAGATGCACTGTGAAAAGGGGTGATGCAGCAGTGCAACATGAGAAAAATGTTGGTTTTTTTTAATGAAAGTGTGGCAACCTGTTCTACTAGAACCCCCAAATAAAAGTATGAACCTTAAAATCAGCATAATGACATCTTTAAGCAAGGTTTTTTTTATTCTCAGTATCTTTTATGAATCAAATATAAGTACATAGTCAAAAATAAGGAAAACATTTGAGAACCATGTTATAAATGAGGCTTCTGGCTTTGATGAAGAGCAAGATGGTTATGGTATGGGCTGTTTAATGGTGGCTTGGATGTTTTTTTATTCGGTCAAGTGAAATAAATGTTTTATACCTATAAATTGTCTGTGTGTCACAGTTCTCCGATAACTTGTGGAGTGTTGGTAATTTTTCATACGTCCAAGAAAAATGAAGATGCCTTCTGAGACCACTACTACTGCTCAGAAAACGTGCAGATAGATTAATAGGTAAATACATAATTTATTAACTTAAAATTGAACAGTTAAAAACATGACAATAAAAATATAAAAACATTTTTAGAAAACTCTAGAGCTCATATAGCAAAAGTATCATTCAAGCAAAGCAGGCGCAATGACAACACAAACAAATGGTAACAGTTTTTTGCAGAGAAAGCACAAAATAAAAAACAGGGAAAGTTGATGATTTCAGGAGTGAACATAAGAGGAGTGCCCTCCTTCGTGGACTCTACAGTACTCCTGTCCTGGCACAGCTCTCTTCTTACAGGCCTTCCCCGTTTTCGTGATACCGTTGCACAGCTGACGGCCTGATAGAGAGCTGCCACGGGAAGGATGGAGTGAAAAAGTGTCAAATGCGGGGGAAAAAAGGCCTTATCAAAATGCATTTTTAATGACATGTTTGCGTTTCACCTGACCTGTTGCTGTATAATGATGGCGTCGGACTGGCACTTCGTGAGTCGCTCACCAAATCCTGCGATTCATTCACTGCATCAAAGACACCGCCCAGGTTCCTTGGGGGGATGTTATCACCCAGAGCCTGAACGATGAAGCCACAAAACCTATGAGTAATTCACAGAGTACTGAAAATGCATGCTAAATTCACCTTCATACAATACATTTGCTCACCGCTGACAGAACTTGCTGTGATATTAGCCTGGGAGTTGAGTGATTTAGTGTGCCAATAATCGGCATGAACCTGGACTCTGGCTTCCTGTGAGGGGGAGACACAACTGATACGCCAAAGTCACCTGAATAAAAAGACATAAGTGAGAAAAAGTTAGGTCAATCTGTATCCACCAAGGATTTCAGTAATCTGAAATATTGTTCAGATAGCTATAGTTTTACATATTTCAAACCTGTTATGAAGCTGTCCTGATGCAACAGGTCGTCCTGCTCCAAGAAACCATTCTTTTCCTCTCTGAGGACAAAAGGATAGGACCAATGACATCAAATACAACAGAAATCGGAACGCTATCACAAACTTCCACGTTCATGACCCATACAATTATCTTTTAAACATGGCAAAATTCAAATGGGCTTTAAAATAATTTTTGGAGATGTTGGGTTGGGTTTTGGACAGAAATCCAAAAACACATTATTCCTCTAACCTGCAGAATCATATATAAACTACATTGTTTTGGTGTCAGCTGCAGAGTTTGAGATATCTGCTGTAGAGATGCCTGCTTCCTCTCTGATTTAATGGACCCAGCATGCAAACAGTACAAAACTCAACAGCAACGTCTCTTTACAGAAATCATGACTTGGTTATTCAAGATCGTCCACACACCTTGTTCTGAGAAGTTTCATGTCGGAACCATTTTCTTTCTACGGAAATTCATCCGTCTACTGTATCGCACACAAAAGGAAGCACGCATCTACTCATGGACGAAAGAGGCTCACGAAAAACATTTGTTGCAGCCCCACTCTGCACTGTAGAAAGTATTTCATGAACTCATGCAGACTCACTTCTGTGGTGTAGAGGATGGTGGGTAGGAGTGACAGGATGAAACTGGCGTCTTCTGTGGCTCCACAATTTCACATGGGGCCAGAGGCAGCGGGGCAGCGGGCGTTCGTCTGATCTGGAAGCAGGCCCACAACTGATTCACAAACCAGTGGCCTGCAGATAGAATACATGTAATACCATTGTGACAATTGTAAGAGAATACTTGCAGTGATGAACAAAAGTATCCCAGAAAATGCACCATTTCTCCCAGAAAAGTGTTGCAATTACAAATGTTTTGGTATACACGTTTATTTCCTTTAAGTGCATTGGGACAACACAAAAAAGCGATCATTGGCACCCTATTAAAACTGTGGGTAAATCATTTCATTTAAGGCATGTGATCTTCGTTTAAACTCACCTGTGGCAAGTAACAGGTGCTGGCAATATAGAAATCAAAACTGAAGCCATTTTGAGTGTATAAAAGTTGACTCAACCTTGGATGTTGTGTGCCTGTGTGTGCCACACCAAGCATGGAGAAAGAAAGAAGAGCCGAGAATTGTCTGAGGACTAAAGAAGCAAAATTGTGGAAAAATATCAAGAATCTCAAAGTTACAAGTCAATCTCTAGAGATCTTAAAGTTCCTTTGTCAACTGTGTGCAATATAATCAAGAGGTTTATAACCCATGGAACTGTGGCAAATCTCCCTAGATGTGGACGGAAGAGAAAAAATGATGAAACAATGCAATGCAGGATAGTTTGAATGGTGGATAAACAACCTCGGCCAACTTCCACACAAATTCAGGCTGTCCTGCAGACTCAGGGTGCAACGGAGTCAGCTTGAACCATACATCGTCATCTGAATGAGATGAAGCGCTATGGCAGGAGACTGAGGTCTGTGTGTCTGCGTGCGTATGTGTGAGTGTGTATGAGTGTGTATGTATTTGTGTATGTCTCTGTGCATATCTGTGGGGGTAGGAGGGTTGGGTTCTTTTAATTTTCTTCGGCGTTTCTTTTTTTCTGTTGTTTTTAACCTCTGTAAGGCACTTTGCGCTACTTTTTTGTATGAAAAGCGCCATACAAATAAAGATTGATTGATTGACTGAACCCCACTTCTGACAGAGGCATAAAAAAAAGCTAGACTGCAGTTTGCAAGAACATACCCGAGTAAGCCTCAATCCTCCTGGGAGAATGTTTTGTGGACCGATGAGACTAAGGTAGAGCTTTTTAGCAAAGCACTTCATTCTACTGTTTACAGAAAACGGATCTGGGTCTGCATCAGAGGTCATGGGTGTTCCAGCAGGATAATGACCCAAAACATACCTCACAAAGCACCCAGAAATGGTTGGAGAAAAAGCGCTGGAGAATTCTGAAGCAATAAGTCTGGATCTAAATCCCATAGAACACATATGGAAAGATCTTAAAATTGCTGTTGCAAGAAGGCACCCTTTAAAACTGAGAGACCTGGAGCAGTTTTTAAAAGAGCGGTCCAAAATTCCAGTTGAAAGGTGTAGGAAATTTGTTGATGGTTATAGGAAGTGATTGGTTTCAGTTATTTTCTCAAAAGGGTGTGCAACCAAATATTAAGTTGAGGGTGCCAATGATTTTGTCCAACAAAATGTTTGAGTTTTGTGTAAAATGATGTAAAATGTGTCTTTTTTCTTGTGCTTTTTTGTGTTGTCCCGATGCACTTAAAGGAAAAAAACATGTGTATACCAAAACATTTGTAATTGCAACACTTTTTGGGGGATAAAAGGTGCATTTTCTGGAAAGGTTTCAGGGGTGCCAATACTTTCGTCCATGAATAAGTATTTGCCTTGTAAGCAGCTTAAAGCAGTTTGTACCCAGAGAGAGAGAGAGCAGCAGCAGACTGAGGCCGGTGAGATCCAACGCTGGCTGCTGGTTGACCTCAGCCACAGCATTAAGAGGCACGGTGAGCAGCAGCAAGGCTCGAGAGAAACCTGGACAACGCAGGAATGTCAGCAGGACGGCACACACCACAAAGTAACCTGTGTGCGCAACACATGTCCACATGGCTGTCAGGCTCAAACCTGGAATCACAAGAAGCACAAAGGACAGTTATCAATCATGAAAAAACTAGTTTAACACACATTGTGTAATTTCTGTCACTGGGGGTCTCTAATCAAAACAAAACATTAAAGTTGCATGGAATCAAGGGAGATCCGTCTTCATTGTAACAACCATTGTTTTTTATTGAAGTCATGTGTAGTTGAATTGGCCGACTTCTTCCTTAGTTCCGACTGGGGGTTTTAGCAACAGGCGACCAAACAAAACTCACCGTTACCTTGAACAAAATATGGATTTGTCAGAGATTGAACATTGTTGGAAACGTTTGGGATAGCCCAAATACACAACTTGATAAAACATATAACAAAGGTCTAGTCGAGTCATTCTTAATAGGGATGCAGCGTATATTCGGCCACCGAAAATACTTTTATCACCAAAACAACACAGCCGAAACAGAAAGTTGTGGTGACACAAACAAAAACCGCGGCCAGCACACACTTGTCTGGATAAGCGCCAACATGTCTGCGGTGTGGACGTATTTCAATATATCTGAGAAAGACCCACGGATATGATGGAAATGATCCAGGCCGCGATGGATGCGGAGAACCCGCTTGGAGACGGAGAAACGCACAGCGCAGGAGAAGGAGAGCAAAGCGCAGAAAAAAGGACTCGTCTCTCTGCACCAGATGAGGGGCATGCACCCTCGTTGTTCCATATTCTTTCCTGGCCTGGCAAAGATGGCACACAAGTACTTGTCTGCTCCGTGCACAAGCACCGACAGCGAGAGACTGTGCAGTGCTGCAGCTCATATTCTCGATGAGAAGAGGAACAGACTTCACTGTGATAAAGCAGAGAAGCTACTCTTCATCAAGAAAAACCAGCCACTTTACCTGAACAAGTAGAATGGGCTTGTGTCTAGTGTTTAAACATTTGTTTTCCACTTTGCACATCTGCAATTCTTGGTGCATTTGTTGTTGTAGGCCTACAGAGAAAATATTGTTCCATCTTCCAGCAGTTGCAGTCTTGTTCTGAATGCACTTTGTTGTATTTGTTGTAACATTTAGTTTTACAATCTTTCAGCAGGCCAGTCAGTTATAGGCCTGTACATTATTATTCATTTAATGTACACATGAGTGGGGTCAAGTTAAACATTTTATTTTGAATTTTATTTTATATTGTGCATTGTTGTAATGTCAGTGCTAAATAAATATAATCATACTTTTGTAATGGATTTATTCTTTGAATAGCTGGGTTTCAGTCACGTGATTATGATGACTCGGGAAGGCGGTGCGATTTCAGATGGAGGGCAGGGAGTAAACAATGGAGAATACGTCTATGGAGGAAGCCGTTGCAGAGAGAGTATTGTACCGATTTAGATCCCGTTTCAAGACATGGGTACAAGGATTTAGTTAACAGACATGTTGGACGTGACCCGTACCTCGTGAAGATGAGTGAGTTTTCGGTAGAACTTAAAGATTTGCTGACAGTCGAGGCTGTTAACATTACCAACTATCTGGTCCTTCAGACATCTTACTACACCAGACAGCATGTTACGACCCCTGGTCGTGTTAACATTTCTGTGCTTTCCCCTCTTTACCTGAGTGAGTGAGAGCATGAGTGTGTGTCTTAGATTGATTGTAGGTTGTCCCCAGGAGCTGATTGGTTCCTGCCTGGAAGACAAGGGTTTAAGGGCCAGCTCCTCTCCAGTTCCTTGGGGCTCTCCTCTGCTGTCCAAGACTGCCGGCATTTGTGTGATTCTGGACAAAATATGTTTGCTAATAAAACTATGTTAAAACGCTTGCTGCTGGTGGTGTTTGGGAAGTCTCATTTTCATGTTTCATGTTTTCATCTAGGCCTTGGGCCTAGGGGAAACCCTGGCACAACATGAAAATGAGACTTCCCTCTTCCTGTTCCCCAAACACCACCAGCAGCAAGCAAACTTTTTTTCAAAGAGGGCCAGATTTGGTGAGGTGAAAATGTGTGGGGGCCGACCACTCAGCCCGACAATCTTTGAACCATAAACATTGAACGCAAATTTACTATTTCTTTAAATTTGTATTGCAAATGGCATTCTTTCCATTTCTTCACATAGAAAACAAATAAATCTAAACATTTTATTTAAATTTTTTTTATTTATTTGTTTTACCCAAATCATTCTGCCTTTTTATATTTGAAGATCACATAAAATGAAGAAAAAGTCTGTCTGGGAAAAAAAACTCTCAGGAAGCTTAAACATATCTAGGTTCATTTGAAACACTGCATATTACTCACGATTAAATGCTCACTGTAAATTCAAAACAGCGTTATTTTCCTGTTCACATGGCTTATCTTCAGAAATACAAAACATTGAGGGCCATAAGACTCAGTGAACTGATTTTTGTGATGATCAAAACCAGTTTTGAATATGCACTGAGATTTTGGAGCTTATTCACCTCAGATGACTGAACAAATAACTTGCCTGCACTAATGTGAAGGGTGATACTGAGATCTCGACTGCAGCAAGTAGGCCAGGTCTGGCTCAAAGACAGTGGTTTTGATGCGCAAGATGTCACGCAGGTGAGAGTCACTTAGTCTTGTCCTCACGCGGTTCTTGTTAAAGTTCATCACCGAGAATGTCTTCTCGCACAAGTATGTCGAGCCAAACAAGCTCAGCATTTTCTTAGCAAATGTTCGAATCTCTTGGAACCTGCCCTTATCCAGCTGCCGATAATAGCTGACAAGAGGGAGCTGTTGGTACCGACTCCGACACTGAGCGTCACACTGCAGCTCAATGAGCTCCAGCTGCAGGTGGTCTGGAGCGCCATCAGAGTCCACGGAAAAAGGAAAGGAAAAAAGGGTGATCTCCTTTTCAATAGCTGCAAAATCCCCAAAGCGCTGTTGAAACTCCTCAGCCAGAGATGAGATGTCTGCTGCATACCTCCTCATTTGCGCACTGATATTGTTCTGTGGAAAACTGGTCACTATTTCATGCAGCACAGGGAAATGTGTGGCATTGGGCTGCGCTTGTGACAGGTGGCTTCGGAAAAGTTGCAACTTGGTCCCAAAGGCTTTGATGCATTTTGCCGCTGAAGGCTTGTGTTCAGCGCGTTCAGATGCTGTATTATGCCAACCAAAAATCCTAAATCAGCCAGCCAAACAGGATCAGATAGTTCTGGCATCGGTTGTCCCTTTTTTGCCAAGAATTGTCCGATTTCCTCCCTAAGAGAGTAGAAGCGCTGCAGTGCAGACCCCCGACTGAGCCATCTTACATTGTTGTGATACACAACATATCCGTATTTAGCCTGGATGTCGAGTAGAAACTGTTGAAACTGGCGGTGGCACAGGGCTTTGGAGCGAATATAATTAATAGCCTTTATCACCGGTTTCATAACATGATCATACTTCAGATGTTTGGCACAGAGAACTTGTTGGTGAATAATACAATTCAGTTTTATAGCTTCACCTCCTTCTTCACTGACTTTGTTACAGACGAGTGTTGATAATCCACTTCGTGCGCCAGCCATGGCAGGTCCGCCATCCGTAATAATCCCAGTGATTTTATTCCACGGTAGTTTCATGTCATCTACGGCGGAACAAACCGAAACAAATAAATCTGTTCCTCTTGTTTAAGGCTTAAGGCTCTGAAGGTCAAGTAGCTCGTCACTCACGTTCATTTCATTGTCCACTCCTCTCAAAAAAATCAGTAACTGAGCGGTGTCAGATGCATCCGTGCTTTCGTCGCAGGCTAACGAAAAAAAGTCGAACTCCGCTCCCTTTGCCTCAAACTGTCTCTTCATGTCAGATGAAACATCTTCGATTCTCCGTACTACAGTGTTCCGAGCCAGGCAAACATTGGCAAACTCTTGCTTCTTCTCAGGACAAATTTTCTCCACCAGTTTCATGACGCAGTCCTTAATGAATTCACCCTCAGTAAAAGGTTTGCAGTGCTTGGCAATCAGCGTTGCCACTTCGTAGCTCGCCTTTGTGGCATTTTCATTTGACTCACGGGCTCTTGTGAAAAAACGCTGCTGTGCGTTAAAACAGCTTCCAGTTGCTTCGTCTGGTAGTGCCTCTTTATATTGAATTCCTTGAAAACAGCCACAGTCTCTTGGCAAATTAGGCAAACACAGTTGTTTCGTATTTCAGTGAAAAAATATTCCAATTTCCACTTGTCCTTGAAGCGGCGGCCCTCGCTGTCAACTTTCCTTTTTTTAGTTACCGTTGCCATCGTAGCTGTTCCAGCAATGGGCTGGAAAGGGTCACACAAGGGTCACGCAGCTAGAGTGCGGCCACACCTCTGCACTGCCACCTTCTGGTGAAATGTAAAATAACTTTTGTATGCGTACAATACTGTGGTCAACAGTGCTGGCGGGGCGCATATTACTGATTTTATAACAGAGGCTGCGGGCCGGTGGAAATTTGAACACGGGCCGCAATTGGCCCCCGGGCTGGACTTTGGACATGCCTGCCCTAGGCCCGGGTCGTAACACAGCAAATGAAGGCCTATAAAAGTCTGGAGGCATACAACTTTTTTGTCAGTGGGTGGGTGCACAACCTCTGTACCAAACGGCTCCACGATGATCATCGTTTGGTCTTCGCCAGGGTGAGTGTTTGTTCTTATATTGTTTTATGTGTTAAGATGCTAGCAGTAGCGGCTATAATGTCAACAAACATGCAATGCATCATACGACGACGGGTTAGGGTCTTTGTTGGTCTTCCTTGAGCTTCATCCTCTGCTCTCGTCAAAGAGATGCCTCTGATTTGGGATTAGATTTTTGGTAACCAAGGTTGACCGTCAGAGCACAGTCTACCAACTCAACGTCACCCAAAGCGCTAGAGCAGCCTAAAAAGTCCCAATGAAGTCCATATTAGACCACCGGTAACTTAATAATCATTACTAAATAAATGAGCATTTAATGACAACCTAATGTGATATAAACACAGCCACAAAAAACAAGTTAGCTAGCCAACATAACTTACCTCTGACGAAGTGGTCGCTGCAGACACGTGCATTAGCAGACTCTGGTCCTCCAGACCACAGACGTACGTTTAAAATCCATTTTTACAGCGTTATTCTGTTAGCTTTTTACATTTCTCACCTTTATGAACGACATTCTTTGGTACTCTATAAAACCTGTTTCCCTTTTCTCGGTTAGAATGATTGGAGCAGCCGTAAACTACACAAAACAAAGGCATTTTTTCAGACGGCAGATCCTCAGCTACTTCACTTCCTGCTCTCCATCTGAATTTCGCGCTCTTGTGAAGCAGCAATGTGATGTCATGTGAAACCAAGCAATTGCAATGTCTTGATTTGTCTTGAATGTCATAGCCATAAATGCAATGGTACTATTAATTGGCATGATAATTTCTTTCGGCGTTTCCGTTTTCGGCCTTGGTTTCTCATTTTCAGTTTCGGCCAAGAATTTTCATTTCGGTGCATCCCTAATACTTAATGCAGAAATGTAACATTATGTCTTTGAGTAACACACCAAGGCACCCAGTCTGATTTTTATCTTAAGCGTTACACTGCACACCAGGTTTGACAGCTCCCTCCATCTCTGAAATGACGCTCGGATATTTATCCTAGTTTTCTTCCTGGCTTGGTTCAATTCTTTCTTTTTACACTGCTTTTCTTCGTCAGTCTCCTTATTTCTTCTCTTTGACGTGGGCAGTGGTGGAGCATTTTTCTGCTGTTGCCTCTCCACCATTGTTTACAGCTTGAGTTTGAGCTTGAACCTATATGACCAGGTAAGAGCAGGCACTGCACCTGCGCTGGGGAGGGGCTGCTGCCAACAGCATATGCATATGCATGATTGACAATTGTCAGACACTCCCCTTGGCTCTGGTTGTATTGATCCGGGAGCGGTGGATTCTTGCAAATCAAATTATGTCCACTAGGTGGACCTACAGACAGTGGATTTTTACACAGCTGACCTGTATCTTTTGCTACCGTCAGGTCATAATGACAATTTGAGCAACTATAATAAAAAATAGTTACAGACTACAGCTTTAATAGACAGCATCCCAAAATTCCTTCCTTATTTACGAACCACCACCGGATGTTGATAATCAATCAAATCAAAATTTGATTTGATTGATCAAATTAAAGAGGGTGTCCTATAGGGCTGGGTGATAAATCTGTAAAATCGATTAATTTGAGTTTGTGGTTTAGGACAATTTTAAAAAATGAAAATCGATTTCCTCTTTAACTTTCCCCCGCCGCCGCTCCCCATGGGCTCCTGTAGCTCATAGTGGGCACCGCCCTCCCCCTGCATTTACTATGCAATGCAAGCAGATGTTTAATTTAGTTTACACATCTTCAGGGATACAAAATACCGTTTGTAAACAAAAGGCAGGTTTTGCAAAAAAGTATTTGATGAAAGTTATGTTCACATGTTATATTTATGTTTACAAAAGCATTTTATCAAAAAGGGACACATTTTTTTTCAAGTGAGTTTAAAGGTGCACTGTTTTCGAGAAGGAAAAAAAAAAATTATAAATAAAAATCGTAAATCGAGTTTGTTGTGAAAAAATCAGAGATAAAATTTTTAGGACATATTGTCCAGCCCTAGTGTCCTGCACATCTCCAAAATGACTTATTTTAGTAACGCAAAGCATGAGCTTCACTAACTTTTCACCGAGAGGGTAGGAGGGACAAGGAGGAGAGAGAGACGGCCCTAATGTTCAGTTCAACACTTCTGATAAAGTTAATAGCAAAGATTGTTCAATTTCTACAGTGTTACATTGAAAATATAAATATACAGATGACAATGTTGGACCTGACTAGCTTTCACCTGTGCTCTAGCTCTCTGTATATTGAATTTTGAAAATGAGTGGAAAAGAAGCCAATTATCATGTCTTAAATTGTTTGTTTTTGTCCAACCAACAGCCCAAAACTGTGGTCACTGCACTCTGGGTGTCATGTCTCACCTGCCCAGCCCAGGTAGCCCTGGATCATGTGAAGCTTCTCCTCGATCCGGCTCTGCATGTTATCAAGGTAGTGCAGCGTCAGTCCCAGCGTGCTGTTCATGCGCTCCAGTTTGTTCATCAGGTCTGTGTAGTACTGCGACGTCTGGTCCTGGTAATGCAGGAACTCCAACATACTGTGGTCTGATCAACCATAAGGGAACGAAATACAGATATTAGAGACAAAACACTTTTGAACTGCGTGTTTGTGATTAATTTCGGATTGTAACGTGTTTTGATTACCAATCTTTTGGTAAATGTCCTGAGCTTGGTGTCGGACGTCTGCAAGGTCTTTTACAATCGCCTTATGGCTGTCCTGCATCTCCGAGCCTTGGTTCTGCAGGTTTTCACTCACATTCTCTAAGAAAAAAAATGTAACATTTAAAAAAAAAAAAAAAGGACAGATTGTAAATATCATTTCATACTAGATGGCAGAACATTAGCTAGGTTATGAAAGTTTGTTGTCATATAATTTTTTCTCCTCAGTCCTTAGTTTTGATATGGATCTTATTATTTTCACCATTAGTTTAGATTTTTATCATAATATGGGAGGTATTTGTCAGGAGGAATATTTAAAAAGTTCAGTTTAGTTTCTAGTAAGCTACTAAACTCGGCCTACAACAACACTAGGAAATACATGTAAAAGGGAAATCACAAATACCAAGCACAAAGCATTTTCAATACAAAAAAAGTATGTGCAAAGACTCAAAGCACAGAGAAACCCACCAGATCAAGCCTCATTTGAAATGGTTGAAGCAGTGAGGCGACTCGGCTGATCTGAGCGCTGCACTGCTGACTGAGGGGTTTTCCAGAAAGCAGGCCGAGTGAAACTGGAAAGACCTGCTTTCTGACATATTATCTGTAGGTCCTCTTATTACAGCCGTTTTCTGACTGCTGGTTTACTGTTGAGCTAACTGATGTATTTGGCTGGTTTTACTTTGACTGTTCAGGGCTCCATATATATGTTTAACTTACAGGGTTTACCCCAGTGTAGAGAGAGTGGGAAAGAGAGTGAAAGACAGAGAGCGGCCCGCCAGGCTTAGATTTCCCACCTCCAGGCTAAGCATCGTTTATTTATTTAATCAAAAAAGGTTTGTATACATCAGTAACCAAGCTGAAAGCGCACTGACGACATCTTATGGTCAACACATGAACACATAGCGGGTCTGAGGTCAGGTGTCTTTTTCATCACCTAACACCCCTCACCCCACAAATCACTGCTACTGTCAAAAAACGCTGGACTTTGTCTTCCGAAGTCGGACGAACAAAGGCGGAGACGATGAACCTGCTGGTTCACCTGTTGACCAGGTGTGCAGCGGCACAACGCTGGCTGAGCCACAGGTGGATGAGGCAGCTAGCATGGATGTAGCATGGATGTTAGCTCGTCGTCCGCTGCAGTGGCAGAGCAGCCTTGTCCTAATTTCACAGTGGTTTATATTAAATTCAGCCTTAGATAAGCTATGGTGGTAAGCCATATTGAAGCTACTTACACTACTTATAGGCATGATGTGGTAAACAGTCATGTTGGGTCTCTCACCATCGCACCGGCATCAATATGGCAGCAAGCAGAATGCCACATTGTTTCAAATGTAAATATATGTCACTGATTATAATAAAATATCCATTATGAAATATCCTATAGTTAGCTTGCACTGTTTTCATGTTGTAGGCTTGTCAGTGCAGCATTCGAGCCAGTGATTAATATGGAGCATGAAGCCAGAATTTGTGGTTTTAAATGCTGGCTCCTAAAGTACGAAATTGCCCACCAATTAACTTTTAACACTGATTTAATGCAAGGCAGTTTGAAACCACTCTAAATGTTACTACGTCATGAATCTGGCTTACCACCAGGCTTAGCAAGTTTTCTGGGGGAAACCCTGTGATTAATTACTAGATTCATTATTATGTTGTATTTTCTGTTGGGACTTACTATTGTACTTGAAAAATGTAGACATTACCTACTCACCCACATGCTGATAAAAAGTTAGGTTAGGTTCCAGAGTCCATCTGCTAGATTTAAGGTGAAACTCTCGCCAAAAAGCAACTAGGCTTTATTTGTTAATGTATATGAGTCAAACCTTCATGTAAAAGCATAATTACGATGAAAGAGGCACTTTTAAGATTTAGCGTAGTTTCATTTTCGGGCAAGCTCATTTTCAATGGCGTGCTGGGGCACTCTTACACTAGCATCAAAATCGCCATTTTTAAAAAACACTAAGAAGGCTCGACACAACATGAAACTTTGCTCGTAGTATCACCAGGGTCTGTACACATGAACACGAGCACTGAGAACATTGTTTATAGGGCTGGGCGATATATCGATATAAAACATATATCGATATATTTTTAAATGTGATATGGAATGAAACCCTATCACTTATATCGATATAGTTCAAATTTGCGCTGTGATCCTTGCTCCAGGCAAGCCGCTGACCCGGAGCTCTCTGCACTGCTCCCCTCCTCTTTCATGCACAGAGAGGGGAGGGGCTGGAACAGACAATCCGGCACTCTTAACAAACAATTTGGTGGGAATTTAACCGCTGTTGCCCCGCACTTTGGCCTTGATGCCCCGTGAAAAAAAAAATCATCGTACTGCCACAGTGGCCTCTGTGCCCCTGGCCCGGTCAGCGTAGCGAGCTTGCCTTGAATTACAGCCACCTGAGTGCACAGTAGTCACTCACAGTAACTTCAGTGAGTTTGCGGTTCGTGCAGGTGGAGTCTCATCATCACGATGATCTCACGTGAAAGCCTCTCAAACAGCAGCAGCGTCTCAAAACAGAAGAACGAAACTTACAGCACAGGTGCAGAGCGAGCTCAGCCGGTTTTGACATGATACCCAACTGATTTATGTGGCAGGATTTAGTCTGGTAAAGTTGGAAATATATTCACAGATTCGAAATTCCCGGATCAATAACTCATAAGTGAAACCTTGTTAAAACACAAACGACGGCTCTTTCCTACCATAGTAAGGAAGACGAGCTACAACCGTATTTTCATCTAAACGAGCGGCTGGACATTAACTCTGGTCTCTATGGTCAGCCGTCTGTGAGACGCAGGGACCGTCTACAAAGTGCAACACTGAAAAGAGATACTACAAAAAGTAGTGCCCCTGGAAAAAAAAAAAGTGAAGGCCAAATGGCCTTGCCCTAAAATGGCAAAATTCCCACCCACATGTCATATTTGGCTTTGACTGAACATTTGCTCTCACTTTGCAATAAAAATATTGGGATATATATCGTATATCGATATTTAGCCTAAATATATCGGGATATGACTATTGGTCCATATCGCCCAGCCCTATTTGTGTAAACACATTTTTACGAAAAATAAGGTTTTTGAACAACTCAGGTTAGCAGCTGTATCTTCGGTGCACTGCCGTCATGGCAGACAGAAAGTGTCGATTTCACGGTAAATCTTAAAAGTGCCTCTTTCATCAGAATTATGCATCTACATGAAGGTTTGACTCATATACATTCACAAATAAAGCTCAAGTTGCTCTTTGGCGAGAGTTTCACTTTAAAGCTGCAAATTTTAACATCACACATATGGCATTTTCTCATCATCACTCCATTCACAGAAAGAAAAGTACTTAGGTATATGTATGTCACTTAGGGCTGCAACGATTAGTCGACGAAATCGCTTAAATTGCCAATAAAAATTTGGCGACGCGAAATTTTTCGCATTTATCATTTTAAAAAAAAGAAAAGATTTGAGCTGAAGCAAATTGCTTTAGCACCACAACTAGAATGTGCAACACAGTGTGGCGTAGAAGAAGAAACCTACAAGCAAATCAAACCGAAATGGATTTGCATTTATTTTATTTTTTTTATGTATTCATCCATTAGTGTGCAACCAAAAAGTGATTTATTAAAATTCATAGTTATTAAAAATGCAACAGATCTCGAATGACAACAACAGCTGCGGTTGTTGAGAACCCATGCTCCCCCGTGTATCATCAGACAAGAGGCTGGCTGGAGACAGCTCTTTGAATACATTCATATGTTAATAATGTGTACAGAAGTGAAGGGTGGCCAGTAAAATTGATTATTATTATTATAAAAATAAGTTAAATTTGCAAATAAGAGGCTTCTCTCTGACAGCAATGATATCAGTAATAATTTGTTATTAAAGATATTAAAGCAGTACAAAACAGTAATGATATAAATTAGATAAAACACTCAATAGCAAACCTCCACTTAATGCAACGTTTTATAACATAATAATTCATTTGTAAAATATGTAATCAGTTAAAAACTGTAATAATTAGTATTAGGCATTACAGTGTGATAAAACATGATCATAGATTTCAGCCTCTTATGTTTTCAAATACATGTTTCATGGGTTTTTAATTTGCTCTGAGAATATGAGGTAAAACCAAAGTCGAAACAGATAATCAACCAAAATAATCGTGACTAATTAACTAATCGATAGATTAGTCACAACCAAAATAGTTGCAGCCCTAATTTCACTGTGTTTGTTTTGTGGATTCAGTTAAGTCTTATATGGAAAAAGGGACTGTGCCTTCACTGAACCCGTTGGCAGACACACACATACAGTTAACCCAGGCACGTTGTACTTCTTTTGTTAGCATATGTGACTAATGTTTACATTGCAGAATGAGGTGAGACTACTCTGTTTACTTTAACCTGTTGGACACAAGCAGCTTTAATTCCTTTGTTGAGTTGATTTTGAAGGTGTAATGCCACAAACTCAGGGCAAAAGACTGGGTTGGCACACTTTGAAATGTGCCAGGATTGTGTCAGCGTCAAACAAGGTCCTAATACCCCTTTTCCACAGGTGAGAAATCCCACTAAGATCAGGCATTTGTGTGCAATAGGAATGTGCACACTCTGCATTTACACCAGGTCAATTGACTCTGCAGTAGACACAGGTTTTTAATCAACTTGGCTCAGCTTTGATCTAAACGACCTCAGTAACCATGTATACCATGGACCTAGAACCATATCAAAACACTTGCTGGAGACTTGTTTTAAAACATTAAAAAAAAGTTCTCAAGAATTCCTTCACACTTTCACACTCTGATGTAGTGTCCCAGACAAAGTCAGAGGGCAGCATGTTCTTGTTGCCATTTCAAACTTCCAACAACCAAAGCCAAAAGTTAACATGGCTGTACATAAATGTCCCATTCAATAGACTCAGACCGATACCATAGTTTATAAATACATCCTTCACATTAAAGCTGACATAGGTGTGCCATCATAACTGCTTCTTGCTAAAACTGAAGAATACATTTAACTGGATAAATGTATTTGCCCTCACTTCAACTGGTGCTCCATTGTTCTTTTTCAAAACAAAACTGCTGGCTCACCTTTCGGTATATAAAATGAAATGCACGGACACACGCAAACTCTCACCCATTCTCTGTGTGATGCCCTTGATGAGCTGAGCCACCAGTTCCTGTCCAGAGGCAATGAGGGCTTTCTCCTGGTTCAGACGCTGCAGGTTGTCCCTTAGTGAACTCTCCATCTGCCCCTGGCCTTCATACAGTTTCCCCTGTTGGGCCTGCAGAGCACTGTGACCGTCCAGCAGCTTGTCCAAGGAGGCTGCAGTCAGTTCCCTCAGCTCCAGCTGGCCCTCCTGTTAGAAAACACCACTTGATCTGTTACTACATACTGTACACACAAAGGTAAAAAAGGTTGAAGAAAATTAGGGCTGTACAATTTTGACAAAAACAATCATATTGCCATCGTTGTGACTGATATTGGCATATTATTCTGCATTAGTGAAAATTATCATTTTAGGGATGTACAATACACATTTGATTCAGTCAATACAGATAATTACCTGCTTCCCATGGCTGATACCGCTAGGATCAGTTTTCTGATAACCTGCCTAACAAGACATTCTTGTCCCAGGGCTGTAAACTAACTTTTTGGCTCACCTGCCAAGGGGACCGGTAGATGAAAGAATCTACCGGCCAAGTAAATATTTTACCGGCCAAATAATAAATTGACTCTTTTTGTTGCATATACATCTGTTTCAGTACTTTTCATGGAGATAACAGTATTATATACCAATACATGCTTAGAAAAGAGGCTCTGTAATAGACTCATCAGTGGCAACTGTACCATAATAACATTTACACTGGATTTGATAGACCCATGGTTTTACACGTTTTGTGACGTGACAACTGTTCTCATGTTAAGCCACTTGATTATCATACTGAAACCTAATTGAAGGAAGTCGTTTAGAAAATTATGCACACCATAAGTACAACTTCCCTCAGCTCATGAGTTAGAGGTGTCGTCATTGCTGCGCTCGAATCACAGTCACTGCGCCAAACTTTTAAAGAGCGGTGACGCGCACGCTACGTTGCTTCTGAGGGGAACTATTTTCTACAGCGGTGACGTCGGGGGAGCTACTTCAGTGCGACACACAACAAGTAGCCGGTTTAGCACTAACGTTTGCTACCGTCATAATTTATCACTTTACAGCTACTACAATGTTTTGCTATATCATGCATAATTTATTGCAAGAGTACGACCATCGGGACAAACATTTACCCGCCCCGTGGCATGTATCCCTCCAAAATTAAGTCGCCAGGGGAATATTTTAGTCGCATTTGGCGAGTGACGACCGCTAGTTTACAGCCCTGTTGTCCTTAAAAAAAAAAAGTGCTTACAAAAAATGTTCCTGGTTATTTCTTTTCCATTACTACTTCAAGCTATAAACAGAGGAGAGAAAACTATTTAGATCAGAATTAGAAAATAGATTACTGGAAAATAAACTTTCCTCAAATGCCCGTCAGTGATTCTGTAAAATTGCTCAGGGCTTTTCTGAATTGTATTTGTTGTTTTCTGTGGTTGTATGTGGGATACAATTATATATTACATAAATCCTATGTTATAACAATTGAAATTATAATAAATTATTCTATCTCTCTAAATCAGATTTGCTGTCCCACCCTGAGCACAATGAGCTGCACATCTTCCTCTTTGTTCCTCTTCTTGTAAATCAACCAATACAGCAATTCAGCCTCATATTATCGGCTAGCATTTCAGTGACGCTGATAATATAAATTTCCCAATATTGCATCCATAATTCATCAGTCTTATATATATTGTGCATCCCTTATTAAAATCATGATGACATGACATTTGTTTGGGTCCTGTAACTAACAGACTTATCAACAGCTTCCTTCCACAAGCTGTTAGATTGATGAACTGCTGATCTGGAGCATGTGCACTACTGCACTTCACAAGCCCTTAGTCATAGTTTTAAATGATCATATTTATATATTGTGTGTAATTTATTGTGTCATCTGTTATTGATCCTGGAGAAATGCAATCTCATTTTTGGTGTACCATTTTGTTGGTATAACAAAATGACAATAAAGCTTTAATTGACTGTTACATCTGGAGAACACGATTTGTAGGCCAGGACACCTCTGCAGCTCTAACAATCTTCATTATAATGCTTATTTGATACAGAAAATAAATGTTTCATCTTCTGCGATTTTAAGATTACACTTGGTCATATTGTGTTTGTTTTAAATATATTTTGATTTATTTTTCAGATCTGAAGAAAACTGAACTCCACCTTCAGGTCCTTCATTGCATCCAGTTGGCTCGTGGCTGTGGAGATGAGAGCATTGACGGTGTGCTCTGCTCGGCGTCTGAAGAGCTGCTGGCGAGTTGCGTAGCAGACAGAGCGTGCTCTGTTGCTCACTATGTGGTACGCATTCCAAGTGTCTGGGTCCATGCCTGCTGTGCACTCTTTTATTGTCTGAAACAGCAAAATTAGATGAAAAGGTGCTCGATAGAGACCACAACATTTTTTTCCTTTTATCATAATGTTATTGTCACCATTTCCTCTGTACATGGGTAGATCGGACGCCCCTCACTCTCTGATTGGCAGTTGAACAGAACGACTCCAAGTTTTGCGAGCTGCTCCTCTGAGAGGCTGCCACAGCTCGCCTTCAGCCGGGCAACCACCTGCAACAGACCACAGTGCTTTGCTTATTATTTTTGGGGAATTTGTATTACTTTATTAATAGGACAGCTTCAAAGATGACCGGAAACAGAGGACAAAGCCTCCACACATGGGACGCCCGCTCCACCAATTGAGCTAATGGGCGCCCCACAGCACTTTTTTCAAAGGGTTATAGACACACCAGTGGGAGTGTACCAATGTTACTGTGACAGTATTCATGTGAACAATGTTGTTAGACTGCCGATACGTCCAACTGATGAATATATCCAAAGCTAGAAGAGGTGTGTGAGAAATGTTTCTCAACTTTTTCTAGGCTTAAGTTTCAAACCATTTCATGAGATGTCTCAAGTGGTCATGTGAAGTTTACCCATGGATGTCAAAAGTAGGAGTGCTGAGGGGCCTGCAGCACCCCCTAAAACAAGGCATTATACAAATCATTAATGATTTATAAAAATAAACTTTGAAAAAGTGTATTGCAATTCACAGCAGAGAGAACGCTCATGTCAATGAGTGAGAAAGGAGAAACGTGAGAATACGAGGCGTACACATGATCTAAAAAATCATGACGCCAAATGTAACTCTACAATTCTGTGGTTTATCAATCAAGTCTATGAACTGCACTGCAGACTGGAGTCTGTGTTAACTGTGACAAACAGGCAGAGGCCTGAATAGTTGACACATTTTCAGAGACAGCATTTTATGACGTTTATAAAGCTTCTCCTAAACTAATAACTCCCAAAGTTGTTTTTTCAAAGGGAGCCTGGGGAATTTCTTTCCCTTGTCTCCTTGCTGTTATTGACAATTGCTGCAGCTGCTTTGACAAATAATATCTGATGTTCAAGTTTACTGTCTGCTGTGATGAATACTGTTCTCAAATAGTTAATAGCCATTAGATACAAGTCATTCTGGACACTGAAATTGATACAGCAAATATGAATGCTGTGCACCAATGACTTTGATGTCATTACATAGCCTGACCACTCAGAACCCCTCGACTGTGACGGACAGCCAGCTACCTTGAGTTCACCACAGTTTTGGTGAAAATCCCAAACATAATCTGGTTCCATCATTTCAAAAGTGAGGATATTTTTTTCTTTGTAAATAGAATATTTTTGGGCTGTGCACTGTTGGTTTGTATGAATTGTGATAAGACCTTTTATTCTATTTTCTGACTAATCGAGCAAACCAGGATACAATTTCTGTTTGCAGCATCATAAAAACGACTAAATTCTTGATTTGACCCTGTTTACATAAGTGACCTGAGTGAATTGTGGGTAAAAATGTGAAAAGACCTTCATATCAAGGACCACAACGCTCAGTTTCACCTTATAATTGCAGCTGTCTAACGGGCTGATCTCCATATTTTTTGCCTCAGCTAAAAACTTCTCATCCGCAGTAGCCATCTCAAACTGAGCATCCCTTGCTAGAAGTGCTGGGACTTCAGCTTCTGCAGGTGGAGGTGGTGCGGCTGCTGCTGGAGGTGTCTCCGTCTGTCTCAGCCACTCAAACAACCCGCTGACTGTAGGACACTGACAGGCCAGCACGCTGATCAGCAGGAAACACAGGTGGTGGATCAGCAGATGGCCCATGTCTGGAACAGAATACAAGGCTGCAGAATGACTTCATTCAGCTTTTTTGTCACTTAAATCTTTGTTGGCAAGAGATTTTCAACATTAACTATAAATAACTGTTTGCGGAAAATATTAACATTTTCCCTCCCCAACTTTCTTTAAATTGTGTTAGGCTGTTTTTCCATTCAGAAGTCTTACGAAACAAAAACTTACATCTGGTCATGTGCTTTGGAGCTATTTTTATTCGTATTTAGCTTGTTAACATACAATTGCACGTATCTACCAAATAAATGATGCTCTTTATTACACTATCTTGAGAGAAATAACAGCCATTAAGTGCGGCACAATTTGGAGGCATTTTAGAGAACTCAGTGGTGGAATGTAACCAAGTACATTTGTACAATGTATATCATTCATACCCGTTCTCACAATTGTTTTATACTGGATACTTTATATCTACTTACTTGAATTTATTCCTGTGTGTTTGAGTTATTTATCCATTTGCTATGTAATAGTGTTTGAATGACCACCGAGGAGCTGCACTGAAATTTCATTGTATACAGTGCAAGGTAATCTACTGGCAATCGAGAAAAAATTAAATCTGACAGTCAAGTAACCCATGGTACATAGTATATAAATACATGTATTTTTATTTGGACTTATTTGGTACTTTAGTAAACTTAAGTTAACTTCAACTCCTCGCTCAGTGTATCAGACACCGAGTCAAAAGGAGGACTCGGGATGCTTCGTTTCTCTCCAGTGTGCAATAATAAAAGACAAACAATGTGCAATAACCCACATTTTAACTGTAGCAATATTTATTAAACTGTATGTATGGATATATTGTAGTAGAATGTACATTTCTTATATATATATATATATATATATATATATATATATATATATATAGATATATATATATATATATATATATATATATATATATATATATATATATATATATATATATATATATATATATATATATATATATATATATATATATATATATATATAGTTTTTATTCTTATGCATATTTTTGGGACTTTGCATGGAAGCAGCTGTAACATAAGCAATTTCCCCCTCAGGGATGAATAAAGTATTTCTGATTCTGATTAATATCAGGTAATTAACAGTTTTACTCAATGAGTCTTCATCAGGGTGACTTTCACTTTAACAAAAGAAATATTTTTGACAAGATATCTGTACATTTACTGAAGTAGGCTATGACTTTTGGGTACTGGTACACAACTGCTGTTGTTTTGTTCTACTACAACTCTTTACATACTACCTCCAAATACTGGTATTTTCTTTCCGCCAAAATATCTGTCAGAGATCTTAAATGATCTACACCCTCTAAATCATATCTGACATCAAAGTATGAAACTGCTTAATTTTACCTTAGATGTAACAAAGATATGAATCAGATTATATTCCCAGGTTGTTTCCCTCTATATCCTCATCTTGACATAGTGTATGTGAGGGGGTGCATCGTCCACATATCTTACTAATCACTATCTAAACTCCTAGTATGAAGATCTATTTTAAACTGAATAGTGTATAGGTATAGATAGAGGTAGTAAGACAGACAACAAGTAAGTGTGAGTACCGGGTGAATAAAGTGAGATTTATTTGACGTTATGAATGAATAAAGTGAGATTTATTTAACATTATGAAGAAGTCCGTTGTTTTGAACTGGACAGGACAGTAAATGTGGGCTTGACGAAGTGTGTAATAAATTTAAATAATTTCACAATTAACAGCTGGGATTAATTGGTGGCAACAGGTGGTTGTGGTCACCTATAATTAAGCCCACCTGCGTATACGGACAGTGAATCACCAGTATGTACACTGAAGAGGCCATTTTCACAAAAAGTCAAATTTGATTATTGGCCTCATCTTTCTTAAAGGTCTAATCGTGATTTTAGTAAAATAATTTGTTTAACAATTGTGTTGTGAAACCAAAGTGTGATTTGGAATGCCAAACTGTGTCCTGACTTTAATGACTACTTTAATTCTTTCCAACTTCAGATGATGATAAAAGCATGTCAATATGATCTGTGTCTGTCGACTATGTAACAGAGCAGAGGTAGCCCATTGTCATCAGTGTAAATGCTTGTTAAAAACTCTGTTTTACCATTTTGCATACAATAGTCTTAAAATTGTGCCAACTGCCTGTTAACCCCAAAAATCTCTTTGCTTTTCTCTCCGAGTTGTTGAGGCCTGATTGACTGGAAATAGTACTTTTTTTTATAGTTTCTATCATCGTTTATTTTTGCTCATTGTTTTCAGGATGTGTGCTTGTGCTATGTAATATCTTCAATCTGCCCCTAAAGTCATCCTTGTGTCTTGCCTTTTTCTAACCTTTAAAATGGCTGGTTGAGATCTAGTCAAGTCAATTTTATTTACATCACACTACGTCACAGTTTAGAGTGAGGATAATTAGCTAATTCTGAATTCTGATTATACAGATTACAAGTCTTGGCAACCTTTGGGATGGAATGAGTCTTTAAAATCACAAGTATTTAGTAGGAGGTAGACAGGTGGAATCTACCTTCAAAACTACATAATCCAGGGGCTGTCGCTAGATGGCGACAACAAAAGCCTATGTTTGAATTAATGTTGTTAAATATACATGCCTTTCTAAATCTATATTATAAGAATGCATGGTGTCGTGTAAAGCACAGGCGGTAGGGACATTGATGTATGCCTGACACAATAGTAAGAACTTATTCATTCATCATTAATATGAGTGAAAACCAATGAGTGGCTTTGCCCGGGCATGTCTGCTCTGCTGCACAACACATGCACTCCAATATAGTACCTGCCGTGGACAACTACAGCAACGTATATACACTTCAAATAAAACATTTTGCTTCGCAATTGTATTTTATTTACCGTTAAACGCAGCAACTCACCATTTAGAATCTGCCTAGCGGGTTTATAACCGTCTGTTTTAAGTACCAAGAAGCAAAATGCACATGCCTTCTCCAGAGTGCAAAACAAAACAACAGTGAATAAGAGAACACATTTAAAACTGAAAACACCAATTTCATGCAGCAATATGTGCGCGTAATATAATACATAATAACGCCGGATGAAACGCTCTAAATGTACCTGTTGTTAAATTCTGCAGGAGACTCCTCAGCTCCCTCGCACAGCTGATTGGAATGACAGTTGATTTTTTTGCTCGCCACCTCTCCGTCCTATACGACGAGGACTCAGCCAATGGAATGCCTCGAAGTTTTTGGGACCTGACGCGTGGTGTGCTTGTTTTCTCCATCACGCTTGTAGCGGAATGTACCTACGCGGAGTCTTGTTTGGAATGTGTGGCTGATGCTGGAGAGGGTGCCGCCCACCTGGCGCAGCAACAGAAGAGTCAAAAACAAACGCACCGATAGTTCAGTCAGGCTCAGCAGATTGGGCCGTGGTTGTCAGTGCAGCTCAGCCGGTTGGTGTGTGAATACTTCGGATGTTTCCGACCTGAGAGTTTAAATTAAACTACAGTCTGAGTTTAACTAAACGTCGGACATCACCAAAACTGAGGTCACACCAGGTGAATAAATATCCTCGAACCAACATTAGCCAGCGTTATTCACAACATCGCCTGACAGCACGTTTATGTCACTCCGTGTTATTTTATGGTTGTCCAGTCAACAAGAAACACGTGCATTGTATGTCTAATCTAATCTGTCTGGGATTATTTTCAAGATATCACTAGCTAGATGCAGAAGCAGGGCTCGTATCAACTATAAACAGAATTTTAACATTTTACCGGCGCGGTTTTCACAACCTGTAGGATAAACGCGACTAAGTTCCAAGCTAGCAGCAGCGCAGCTCTAGCATCCTAGCCGTGTGAACGTTCACCCCTCGGGCTAACGTTTACTAGCCGCGGAGCTAACGAGGCTGCGTCGCCACAACAACAACGACAGCAATGGATGACTCTGGCATCAAGAAGCAGAACTGGGACGTGAAGGAGACGGAGTTGTTTCTGGAAATCCTCAAGGAGCTGGATATCAATAAGTGCTTAGACGGCAGGAAAGTGAGGAATAACAAACTCTTCAAGGTGGCGCACAGGAGGATGACAGCGGCCGGTTATCACAGATCTGTGGACCAGTTAAAGTTTCGCTGGAAACTTCTCAAAAGTGCGTATTACAAGTGTAAGAGGGAGCCCAACTCCACGGCCCCCACCAAGATACAGGGCTGGTGGCGTTATGAAAAGACAATGACGGCTATTATGGAGTCCAGACACCCGCTGGTCGGAACTGGGGTCAACTCAGACAGGAACGATGAAGTGACAGAAGACTCTGACGGGGAAGCATCAGTGCTGCTCTGGCCGCAGCCCTGCCCGGACCTTTCCACTCAGAACCTGGATTTAATTGTAGGGGTGATGCCGTGGATGCGATGTGTTATTGGATCATAATCTGACTCCTCTCGTGTGTTGTCCAGATGCATGCGTTCATCAACCAGCTGTGTGCCTATTGTGAATATGTCTCTGGGTGTTCATATTCACACTCATTCACTAGTTAAGGTCCACACTCTGGACGTGGTGGTGATGTAGTATTGTGATTCAGCAGAAATGTGGTATAAACAGTTCAAAATAAGGTAGTGATAGTGGGATATTTTAGTATTTCGCTTGTCTATTCTGCTACATATCGGAATTTTTGTTTTGTGTTTTGGGACTACTTTTGGTCCCCAATATAATACTTACACCTTTCCTTTGACTTTTATTGCGTATTCATGCACATGCATACATGAACGTATATCCTAACTAATTCTGAGGTGTGTAAGTTGAGTAATGTTCCATATTCTGACCCAGGGCTGGAAAAAATGTCATATATATTAAGGTGAGATAAGATACTCCTTTAATAGTCCCACAACTGGGAAATTTGTGTTGTTAAAGTAAGAAAGGGGATAGCGATAATAGAGGGCATCAATTCAAACAATAAGAAATCAGTAAAAAGCAGTTAGAAGAATATAAACAAGAAACAAAACTTAAAAAATATTCAAACCATTGCAAATTGAGATGCTGAAATCGCACATCGAAGTATTGCGATTGCACAGTTAGAGGTCAGTTTTGGTGTGGTGGGATCTAGTGGGAACAGTGCTGGTTGTAGAGTCTAACAGCAGCCAGTGGGAAGGACCTGTGATATCGCTCCTTCACCCACATAGGGTGAAGCAGCCTGTCAGTGAAAGACCTCTCCAGTGCTATCGGATTGCCCTGCATGGGGTGGGAGTCATTCTCCATCAGGGATGGTGGCTTAGCTATTGTCCTCCTTTCTCCCACAACCTGCACTAAGTCGAGGGGGCATCCCAGTATACAGCTGGCCTTCTTAATCATCATTATCGATAAATCTGCTGAGAATTTTCCAGATTAAAGGTGCAATATGAACGAATATTCAACCTGTCGCTTAAATACTAAAAACAAACAGAGGGCATCACATCAGCAGAGTAACTGCTGCGGTAATTGGTGGTAAACGTAGATGCTGTTAGCTCAGTTAGCCATAGCATGCTTCTTTTTTCCAACCAACAATCCAAAACCCAAAGACTCTGTCATTAATGAGGTAGGGCGATACAATTTTGTTTAATCCTTTATTCAGACAGTCTCATTGAGATCAGGTCTGTTTTTCATGAGAGATCTTATGTGCAAGAAAAACGTTCATTATACAGAACAACACAAAGTATCCTCTGATCAGTCACAACATTAAAACAACTGACGAGAGAAATCAACAACTTTGACCATCTTCTTGCAATGAAATGTTCTGCTGGGAAACGCTTGGCTCCTTACATTCATGTGAAGATCACTCACCCAAACATTGTCCCACAAGCAGCGGTTCACCCAATGGCAATGACCCCCACAGCAGGACAATGGGTCCTTCCAAACTGCAAGAACTGTCCAGGACTGGCCTCAAGAAGGTGAAAAAAGAGCTCAAGGCGTCAACCCAGCCTCCACATTTCCGAATCCTAATCTGATTGAGCATCTGTGGGATTTCTTGGAATAATTTCGATTCAAGGACCAACTGTGGATATCACTTTGAGTCCTGGGGATTGCCACATGGGGCATCCATGGGTTGGATGTGATCCAGGATGTACCACAGATGCTTGATCGGATTGATATCTGGGGAATTTGGAGGCAGGGTTGACGCTTTGAGCTCATTCATTAGGCCATTTCTGTGCATTGTTGTGCTGTGAGGGATGCTGTTGCCAATCTACGACACAGTTTGTGTGAGTGGCAGCCACATGAATGCCAGCACAGACGGTTTCCCAACATAACAATGCATTGTAACAAGATGACCGATGTTTTCACTTCACCTGTCAGTAGTTTAAATGTTGTGGCTAATCAGTGTTGCTCTACTCTGATACAAAGCCCTGAGTAAGTTTTCTTGCCATATCTATTGGCCTGCTGTATTGTTTTCCGCTATTGTTTCAAAGGCCCGTTATTTTCTTTTAAAGGTATAAAATGTAATTTACAATTCAAATTAAACAAAATTATCAACAGAATGTGAAAGAATGTTTCAGAGGTATCTACTAAAGCTAGCATGCTAACCAGCTAGCCACAG
The DNA here is from genome assembly GCF_900880675.1 of Sparus aurata. Classification (NCBI taxonomy): domain Eukaryota; kingdom Metazoa; phylum Chordata; class Actinopteri; order Spariformes; family Sparidae; genus Sparus; species Sparus aurata. The sequence continues at coordinate 30,284,600 of NC_044197.1, read as the reverse complement.
CCGCGTTTATCGATTAGTTGTTTGGTCTGTAAAATGTCCAAAAATTTAGAAAAATCTGTATGTTCGAAAGCGCAAGCCCATTTTAAGACTCCATTTACCATTTGAATGGTTTTCGTTTTAGTTATAAAGATATTTACGGAATAGTTGGTCAATCGTATTTCAACTGATTATTAATTTTCATATAGAATAATTTGCTGACGATTTTCTGGTTTCTCTGTCTTTAAAATGACCCTTTTTTGATGGATTTGATTAGCAGCCCAAAACCCTTAAGTAAAAGTAATCACTTTACTTGCATATATGACACAGAAAACATGAGACGGTGTTACCGCTGAACTTTTTGGCACATTTGCTTCGGAAATAACTGGAACGATTGCTGCCAATGACATGCCATTATCATAATAATTGCAGAATAATGTTCTGTTTGTCGACTAATCATTAATTGACTAATCACTGCAGCTTTAACCATCCTGCAACAACGGAATGTGTGAAAAAGTGTGACTCCATTGTTACTGTGGAAATTATAGTATTGTGTCTTAGTTTATTCTGTGAGTCACATTCTGGTCACAAGGTGTTAGCGTGTGATGTTTCACTCAGATCTATTCTCTCGGTTCCTTTAGATCAAAATGGACCCTGAGATGGACTCGCAACTGAAGATTGGTTTTATCGGTGCAGGGAACATGGCCTTCGGCATCGCCAAGGGCATCTTGTCTGGTGAGTAAGGAGAGACTTGTTGAAACAGAGCTGAGAGTGTTCATAAGTAAAGTGAGTTAACGCTGTCTTGTGTGTTCCCATTTAAGGAAATGTTCTTCCTGTAAACGTCAAAGTCAGTGCACCGTCGTCCAGGAACCTGGGACGCTTTCAGGTACTTTTTGCCTTCTTTATGTATCTGTCAGTTCTCAGTAGGACAGGTTTGATTGCAGTCAGTGAGCAGTTAAGATTGTGGTGTTTGTAAGATCCGGTTTCAAGTTTTTCATTATATCGTAACTTGAGGGAACTAATTAGCATATTAGTAACACTGTTCCTAAATAAGACACTTTTGAGTTTATTTATCGTAATGTTCATTAAACATCACGTTTAACAGGTGAACATGTGTGTCAGTAACATCCCTCACACATTGGCTTTCAGGAGCTGGGGATTGCCATCACTCACTCCAATGTGGAGGTGGTCTGTGGGTCAGATGTGGTCTTTGTAGCTGTTAAACCTCACCTGGTTCCACCTGTTCTCAATGAGATCTCACAACACGTCACTGACCGACACATCGTGGTTTCTGTTGCAGCAGGAGTAACACTGGCAACACTGGAAGAGGTTAGTGACCTTGGCCATGTTAACTAAATAGTGGTTCTGCGGTGATCTGAAGATAAGTAATGTTCTGTTTTTTGCTATCCAAGCTCCTACCAGAGAATTCAGTTACCATCAGGCTGATGCCAAATCTGCCATGCTTAGTTCAGGAAGGAGCACTCCTGTTCGCTCGGGGATCTCATGCAAAACCGGAGGATGGAGCTCTGCTTCGCTCCTTGTTGCACCGCTGTGGTTTAGTGGAGGAGGGACCGGAGGCCTGGATTGACATCCACACTGGACTGAGTGGGAGTGGAGTCGCCTTTGTGAGTATTCAGGATTGCTTGGTTGGGTTAAGAGCTGAGTTTAACGATTATTATGGTTGATTAATATGCAGATAATTTTCACAATTAATCAAATGATGCTTTAGTCTGTGTACTGTTGATTAAATTGTGAAAAATGTTAATCATAATGTCCCAAAGCAACGTCTTCAAATTGCTTCTTTTGTCCAACCGACAGTCAAAGTCCCAAAGACTTCATTTACAGAATGAAACGTCCTAGAAAAGCAGAAAATCCTAACATTTAAAGGGATAGTTCGGGTTTTTTGAAGTGGGGTCATATAAAGTACATATCTATATTCGATCTGTTTCCTACCGTAATCACTGATCAGCACAGCCTCAGTTTGGAGAAGTAGAGAGCCGCTCCAGCCCAGAGGCTCAGCTTTGTACTGCAGTGAACGGGGTCCAGCAAAAAAGCGAAATTAACCACCTAAAACAAGGCTCACCTAAAAAAATCTATATCAGGTCAAGTGTACGTTGTATAGGGAAAATTCACACTGCTTTACATCGCCGTCAGACCTCGCTTTCTTTACTACATTTTCTCAACTGCAGAACCCCCGTATCCCTACGCATGAGCGCTAATGCGGAAGGATACGGAGAGTTAAGTTTCGTTTTTATCCGCTCGCAGATCAGCTGTTGCCCAGTTACGCTAATGCCTAGGGATACAAGGTTCTGTGGTTAAGAAAATGTAGTGCCAAAAGAAAGCGCCGTCTGACGGCGATGTAAAGCGGTGTGAATTTTACCTATACAACGTACACTTGAACTGATGTAAAAAAAATTGAGGTGAGCCTTGTTTTAGGTGGTTAATTTAGCTTTTTTGCTGAACCCCGTTCACTGCAGTACAAAGCTGAGCGTCTGGGCTGGAGCGGCTCTCTGCTCCTCCAAACTGAGGCTGCACTGATCGGTGATGACGGTAGGAAACAGATTGACTGTAGATATGTACTTTATATGACCCCACTTTAAAAAACCCGAACTATCCCTTTAAAAAGCTTTGTTTAAATAATTACTATCAATTACTATTGATTGATTTTGACAACAGGTATCAAATTTCATTTGCTTAACTTGCCACTCAGGGCTTCCATAGATTGCTGTCAGTGCTGAAAAAAAAAATATGTGTAAATAGAAAATCGAAGGTCAAATCCAATCATGGGTTTTGAGAATTGTGACGTCCCTACTTTAGAGTCTTTGTGATTCCTCTCTGCAGGTGTATCTGTTTGCTGAAGCGCTGGCAGAAGGAGCTGTTAAAATGGGAATGCCAAGTGCCCTGGCACACAGCATCGCAGCTCAAACTGTTCTGGTCAGTTATACTGTGTGTGTGTGTGTGTGTGTGCTTGTGTGTGTGTGTGTGTGTGTGTGTGTGTTTCACTGTTGCAACACCTGCAGCTTCAGTACACTGCCCTGCTAAAAATAAAGTCACACTCAAATATTTTGTTGGAAGGCCTTTAGCTTTGATTACGGCACGCATTCCCCATGGCATCATTTTGATAAGCTTATGCAATGTTACAACATTTATTTCTGTCCAGAATTGCATTAATTTTTGCATAAAGTCACATCCCAAAGATTCTCAATGGGGTTAAAGTCTGGACTCTGTGGTGGCCAATCCATGTGTGGAAATGATGTCTCATGCTCCCTGAACGACTCTTTCACAATTTGATCCTGATGAATTGTGGCATTGTCAGGTAGTGACCTTTATTTTTGGCCAGGTAGTGCATTTCTAAGAATACTCTTTACATTGTATGCTAGCACAAAATGTGGCCCCACCATCATTAATTGGATTCTATTCCATGTGTTTCAGGGTGCTGGGAGATTGTTACGTGACTCTGGGAAGCATCCAGCTCAGCTGCGCTCCGAGGTCTGCACCCCAGGTGGAACAACCATCTACGGGCTTCACACCCTGGAACAGGGCGGCCTGAGAGCGTCGACCATGAGTGCTGTGGAGTCTGCCACAGAGAGAGCCAGGGAGCTTGGCCGAAAGTCAGCAGCCGGAGGCAGGAAATGACTGCTGCTGTTTGCCTTAATAACCACAGTGGACCTTATATAAGTTGAGCCTTGGCTCAACCAATCACAATGGAACACACAGACAAAACAGGACTTGTCACGTTTTTTTATTTTCTATTTTCTCCTTTTATTTTCTCATACTTCCTCTTTTTTGCGTCTTTGACCAGAAAAAAAGGAATTATTGGCCTAATCTTGAAAATGACAATTAAATTAATTGATCATGACCCTGTGATTTATTTGAGAGAATGGATACTTTTACATGCACACCCCAAATCTTCTTCTTTGATGATTTAGCCATAATGCGAGTCAGATATAACCCATATCTGATAACCACATTCCCAATTGTGGGTATAATCACAAAAATATGCACAGAACTTCTATTTCAGTCGCATTCAGTTAGAGTCATTTTAACCTCTACATTTGAATACAGAAGAAAACACTGCTGTCACTGTCATTTATCAATATATATCCTCTCTGTAGCATCTATCAGTCCAAGAAACACTTTGTATAAACTTCAAATTTGAGGTAATGCCTTTCAAGCCATGGTTATATTATACATGTCATGTTGACTTTAGAATAGAATAGAAGTTAGATTTGCAGATGTATTAAATTTGAATATTTATTATTTGGCCAGAATGATCGTACAAACCCAAATTCCAGTGAAGTTGGGAAGTGGTGTAAAACGTAGATAAAAACAGAATACAATGATTTGCAATAACTTTTCAACTTATATTCAATTGAATACACTCCAAAGACAAGATATTTATTGTTCAAACTGATAAACTTGATTGTTTTTTTGAAAATATTCACTCATTTTGAATTTGATGCCTGAAACACGTTCCAAAAGAGCTGGGACAGGGGCATGTTTCACGCTTTGTTACATCACCTGTCCTTTAAACAACACTCAAGCGTTTGGGAAGTGAGGACACTCATCGTTGAGGCTTTGTAGGTGGAATTCTTTCCCATTCTTGCTTGATGTACGTCCAGTTGCTCAACAGTCTGGGGCCTCCGCTGTCGTATATTGCGCGTCATAATGCGCCACACATTTTCAATGGGAGACAGGTCTGGACTGCAGGCAGGCTAGTCTAGTACCCGCACTCTTTTATTACGAAGCCACGCTGTTCTAACATGTGCAGACTGTGGCTTGGCGTTGCCTTGCTGAAATAAGCAGGGAAGTCCCTGAAGAAGACGTTGCTTGGATGGCAGCATATTTTGCTCCAAACCCCTGTATTCAGCATATATGGTGCCTTCACAGATGTGCAAGTTACCCAACACACCCCCATACCATCACAGATGCAGGCTTTTGAACTTTGTGCTGATAACAATCTTGATGGGCCTTTTCCTCTTTGGCCCTGAGGAAACGACGTCCATGATTTCCAAAAATAATTTAAAATGTGGACTCAACAGTCCACAGCACACTTTTCCACCGTTCGTCAGTCCATCTCAGATGAGCTCGGGCCCAGAGAATTCGGCTGTGATTCTGGTAGTTCATATATGGCTTTCACTGTGCATGGTAGAGTTTTAAATTGAACTTGTAACGACAAACTGTGTTAACTGGCAATGGTTTTCTAAAGTGTTCCTGAGCCCACGTGGTATAATCCTTTACTGAATGATGTCGGTTTTTAATGCAGTGATCGAACTGAGGGATCAAAGGTCATGGGCATTCAGTGTTAGTCTTCGGCCTTGCCACTTACATGCAGAGATTTCTCCAGATTCTCTGAATCTTTTGATGATATTATGGACTGTAGATGATGAAATCCCTAAATTCCTTGCAATAGTACGTAGAGAAACGTTGTTCTTAAACTGTGAGACTATTAGCTCACGCAGTTGTTCACAAAGTGGTGAACCTCGCCGCATCCTTGCTTGTGAACGACTGAGCCTTTCGGGGATGCACCTTTTATACCCAATCATGGCACTCACCTGTTTCTATTCAACCTGTTCACCTGTGCAATGTTCCAAACAAGTGTTTTTTGAGAAGTCTTAAACTTTCCCAGTCTTTTGTTGCTGATGTCCCAGCTTTTTTTGGAACATGTTGCAGGCATCAAATTTAAAATGAGTGAATATTTACAAAAAAAACAATCAAGTTTATCAGTTTGAACATTGAATATCTTGTCTTTGGAGTGTATTCGAGTGAATATAAGTTGAAAAGTATTTGCAAATCATTGTATTTTGTTTTTATTTACGTTTAACACAACATCCCAACTTCATTGTATAAGGGGTTTGTAGTTGTGCAGCTGTTGGTGGTTTCTGTCCCAGGTGTAGTTAACATCTAGTTGCGGGCTTTGTCTATGCCCAGGCTTTTCATAAAGTGCCATGTGAACCAGCGCCCTTTGTGCTTTATTCAGCCCTTGTGCCTTTTTTTTAATGGAAGTCTTGAAATCCGGCAACAGGAAGCTCAAATAATTCCCAATGATCAGAAGCTTTATAAAGACAGACAGACCAAGCACAGGAATAGATAGAGTCAGTGGGACCCTTAGGGGTTAAATGTATTCTTCATGACAGCATAAAACAACAGACCTGATGGATGTTAAATGAAGTCATTTTTTAAGCAAAAAGTCAGAACTTTTGCTGCTTGTAGCATCTAAATTATTTCAATGTTCTGCTTTTCTCTGTTTCATATCATTATAGATTTAATATTTGGAGGTTTTGGACAGATGATAGGATAAAATAAGCAATTTCAAGATGTTACATTGGGCTACAAGGTTTTTTGTGTATGTTCACAATTTCTTGAGTAAAAGAAAATGTGCATGTGATAGAGAATGATGACAAAATACATTACAAAAAAGTCACATGCCAAGAAAAAAAAAAAAAAAATGCCACAGTTGAGTTTAATGCACAAAGTGCTTGTTCATAGGTCATACATAACCTGAAAACTTAAAATCCCCAACTGTTCATGGGCAAGTGCAAGAAATGTCAGCTTTGGTTTTTGTATACAATGCCCATTAGCCTGACATCTTCCTTCCAGAAAGTACAGTCCAGATGGTGGTATAGCACCATTTTATGAGTTTTTGTTATGTCTAGACTATTTTACATGACTGGATTTTCATTTTACTTTTAGTTGTCTTATTGTATCTATTAAGTTATCTGGCGTAACTGCCAGGGCTTAATTTGGGGGTTTTATGTGACCGAGCAGATGTTAAAGAACAGCTGTGGGATTTACTTGACTTTTTCAGTATTTTTCCTAGCTTTTTTATTTGATTTTTTTTTTTTTTACTTTTCTTTGGGTTGTTTTGGACTCAAGGTCATTGTAAATGAATCATAATCCCTCAATGATCGCTTGAATATAACATACAGGTTGATCGGTTGATTTGAACTTCCAAAATAGCGTGCAATACCATCTCTGAACATCCGTCAACCATTAGGAATAATCAACAATGACTACTTGACACATCTATTATATTTTTTACTTGAATCAGTGTGAAAGAGGCTACTATGTCATTATGTTCATTCAACTAGCAGCAAGCTCCTGCAAAATGTAAACTACAAGTTCAGTTACATCTAGTTCACTACTTTCTGACTGATTATATACCATGATCTTAATCAACCTATGCTTATGAACTTCTGCTGATGAAGTTCATAATATATGATGGTGATCTCCAGAAGAGCTATAAAATCTGTCATAGTCACACTTGTGATTTTAAGGAGACACGAGCAATAACAACAAAAGCTTCAAAGTATTAGTTCTGGGAAAAGAAAACAAAAAAAAAATTAAACAAAGACAACCTTATTTTCTGCTTTAAGAGAATAAATTATGGGCCAAAAGTCCTTCTTGCCACTATTTTGTCTGTCACATTACCAGATGTAAGGGTTGTTGCAATGAGAGAAGTTTTACAACAACACATACTGTGTCACAAACAGGAGTGTTCCTTTAAACCAAATCTAGATCCTGTCTTTGTCTTTAAGGGCACCGTGTAGTTTTAAAGAAGAAATTCAAACTCAGAATTTTGATATTTACAATATTAATGAGGTGATAACTCATTATATAATGACTTTTCCCATAACTGAGTAACAAGCTGTTCTTAGAGGAAAATAAAGTCCCCAGAACACTGTGTGAAGCTAGAGAGAGCGGACCCGGCCACCTCTAGTGTGCCGTCCCATATCTTGCCCCTGCTGGTGGACCTTGATGGACTTTATTAGGGCAAACATTTGAACATTCATCACTGGGGGAGACAAATACATTTTTGTTCCAGTTTGAGTTGTGCCATAAATCACACATCATTTAGTCAATTTGAAAGATAATGATTTTGTTATGAAGAAAATATACATTTGTGGTAAACCGCTCAGTGAACTGCACCGTCTCGCCCAACATACAACACCAACATGGCTGCTGCTTCGGCACAGAAATAGCACTAACAAAGATGAAAATCACAATAAACCTGGTCATGTTGACAACTGCAAATATGTGAAAGAGTAGTTTGTCACTTTTGTGAGCTGCAAATAGAAGCAAAACAGTGTTTAAGTCATGACTGTCTTGACCCGGAAAATTATCTTTTAAATTGCCGAACATCATATGTGTGATTCACGGCACAATTCAAACTGGATCGAACACATTTTGTTTCTCTATTCACTACCACAAAAAGTTTTCCCAAAATATGGTTTAGCGTGGTCCATCAGGAGGGCCGTGACATTGGCTGCCTCACTCTATTGAGGTGGCGGGGTCTGCCAGACATAAACAGAGTCAAACATCTGAAACTGTGTTCCCTTTTAAGGTCAGTTTGTCTACTCAGTCATGAAAACGAAGAGTTTGTTTATTTAGTTTGTCAGTTAACATAATTATCTTCTGATTAAAATTCCTTCCCCAAAACTTAATACCTTCAATAAAACATAATACATGACCCCTGGAGGTCACAGCTTATCCATCAGATTTAACCGCATCGGTATCAACCGTACATAATATTTAACATGGGTCCGTCAGGAAAGATTAATGATTTATAACGCCCCCTCCCCCACCCGCTAAGATCACATAGTCACCGGCGCTCCTTGCTTCCTGCTCCGTGCTCCTTGCTCCCTCCTCCTCCTCCTCCTCTTCTTCCTTCCCGTTGTCACTCACTGCCGGAGAAGCACACGTTTTATCCGCCGGCCTGGTCTCATACCGACAAGACAAAAAACACAGCAGTAAGTAACGCCAACGCTGACTGACAGCCGGGGGTTCAGCCCGGGGATTCATGTTGGAATTCATTTAGAAGACATTTTGGTAAATTAATGAATATTCAGCGCAGAAAGGGGGACACGGCTTGTGTTAGCTAGCTAACGGCTAATAGCTGAATGTGACAGCTTGCTAGTGCTAACGCGGCTGTCACGCTGGTTGAACACCGGCTTCTATGGACCAGTGGCTGTTAACATTGGCATTTTATGTTAACGTTAAATGAAAAACGAGAGCTTTAGTGTCAGGTTTTAAACAAACAGCGTGGTCATGGTGTCCAATGAAATGCTAAACTATTGTTTTATCTTAGCTAGGAGGACCTAGTTAAAGATGAAAGATGGCTAATGAAAAGGTTAGCAGGGCGCACCTTTTGATGATGACGGCTCTGCTGATGTCTTCCCTAAACGTCTTGCTTGACAGGCTTTACTTCATGACATTACACTTTCGAACTTCAGTGGCAAAGTGTTCTTTGCAAGTGTTAAGTCCTTCAAACATGATCCTGTTATCGCAATGAACCCAAACTGATAATTTCAGATTTGTGTCAGGATTGTCCTGTTAGGAGACTCTTATTATTGTATTTAGAATATAAAATAAAATGCGTCTGTTTATCAACGGTCTTTAGCAACATTATGAATAAATCAATGGTATGTTCTTGCTGAGGTGTCCATGAGAAAATTGAGCAAAAAACTGTACCCCACCCTTCCTGTGGTGTTCCTGTCCTCATCTGACCTCCTTGTGTGTGAGACAGCTAAACTGCCCAATAGGTATCAGTAAGAGAAAACATTATGATTATAGTAAATTACACTTAATTGCATCAGCCAGCAGTATTCAAAGGTAACAGGAAAGGACACTTGACAAATGTCATTTGAGGTGACTTCCCCAAATAATAACATGTTTTGGATATTCACAAAGAAGTATGTAAACACACATGGACTAATGAAGTTGAACATTAACATTTAAAGGTCCTATTTGTTTCATATTACCTGAATTTTATTATAAGATATTCGAAAAATGAACTTACATTACCAAAAGAGGTGTGAAGGTACAACAGCATTGCAATTATGTGAAAACCGATCTATGCAGAGTGTTGCAGAGATGTCTTTTGAAGTTAACATGCTAACCAGGTAGCATCAGTATGTCCTGTCCCCTAATACATACCACTTTGTACGCCAAGAGGCGATAGTTTGATAGCCCCCCCCCATAGTTTTAGCTGGGAAGTATAAAAGCAGCAAGTTTCAACTTAGTCTATTTAAATAAACAAAATAAACATATAGATATGAAGGAGAGATATTTTTACACCTATTTTCCTTACAGCATTAAACGGCAAAATGCAACTGTACACAGTCCAAATTCAACTTTTGCACTGTAATCGAACTAAAACAAGCTGAATTGCCTCATTAACTCGTCGTAAATCAAAGCTAATTTAAACTCCACATAAAATTTAATTCTCCCAAACAGTCTTGGTTTGTCTTGCCACAATCACCTTTGGTTTGGCCTTGATAAATCCTCAATTCACAGAGTGATATGTGAAAATATTCCCGCTCTCCAATCAGTTTTCACCTGCTGCTGATGCCCAATTCTCTTTCGTCCTCTAGCTATATGCCACTTGTGCCCCCACCTGCCTAGTCTTGCCACCCCGAGTCATCGTCCTAGTAAGATCCCCTTTGAATCGCCTTCATACTCCAAATTAGCAACAGTCTGTTTCCGAGATTTTGCATTCAGTCCCTGCCTACAACTCCCTAGCTGCCATGGGCAATTAGCTCCACAGTTAACTTAGCTATGTGCTAACACCAGCTAGTTACTGCAGACAAAGATAGCTACAGCAAAGCGTATAGTGAGCAGCAGTAGGCTTATGCTGCTTCCAATATTTTGGTGCTACCTCCGACATCCAACCATGTCTTTCTTAATGTGTTTTATATGTAGAGGGACCATGTACAATTAAAACATAAATGTTGCCATTTGACTTATTGTACCAAAGTCAGCTTGGAGCTAATTTACAACTGCAGTCCCTTGGCAGGTCATTATTACGAAGTATACCCTTTAAAAGGGTAAAGCTTGAAATATATTTTACTGATTTATGTTTGATTTCGATTTCAAGACCAAAATTGATCCTACCAATAAGCAACATCTGTGCATCTAAAGCCTAATATCTGTGCCCTAGAGTTTCACTGCTGTCCAAAAACTGTTTATAAACGCTCAAGTGTGCCAAACCACTGCACTCAGTGACATGTTCCTTCATTACGATTAACGTGGACTCTGTAGTTTATTTTTAGTCAATCCCACGTACACCATCCTGCTGCCAGAAATAATCACTAGTAGAGCAATTGTGTATTAATATGCTGCCAAAAATAGAAAACTGTTTCCTCTTATTTGTTAAAAATCACAGGGAGTGCACAGCTGTTATAGGAAATGATTTAGCCTTTTTTCAACATCAAAATATATATATATATATATATATATATATATATATATATATATATATATATATATATATATATATATATATATATATATATATATATATATATATATATATATATATATATATATATATATATATATACAGACATTATGAGCCACTTTTTTAAGATTTCGTAAGCAACACACAAACTGTTTGCTTAATCAATTCCACAAACACTTTTTACCTCTGCATTGATTATTTTATTTAAAAAGTTCAACATTTCTGTCCCAAAGACCTTTCTCAAGACATAATGCTCCCAAAGTGACAGCGCTTAAAAACAGACAACAATTACATGAGGTGCGTAGGAACAAATGGGTTTGGAGCAGAGTGCTACAGACGGTAGAGAAGCTGGAAAGTATTGACAGACGGAACTACCATATTGTTGTTTTTGTTGTTCAAAAGGATTTGTTTATCATACTAAAAATATAAAATGGAACCTTTTTTTCAAATTTTTACACTGACTGTCAATAGAGCTGCATCTTAAAAACTTCCAGAAGAGACGATCAGATGTGTTGGAGCAGTCGAGCACATAAATGAATGTGTAATTGGCAGCATGGCTTGTGATCTGCATACAAGAGTTGTATTTTCTAGGTTGTAAAATCACCAATAAAGTGTATGATAGGTATATTACTTGGGTTAATAGGAGTGCTTTAACAACAAATGTGCATTTTTGATGGTGGTGAGGAAACTAAACTCTCCGTCATGCTTTTGATTTGAAGGAAGGGGAAGTGCAGATAAACTGGTAAAAGCTTTCGGATGCATCCAAGTTGTTGCTTGAGGTTCTTGCCCATTACCAGAGCCACAGTTTCATGTTGAAGTATTTATGGAGAGAAATGTTAACACCTAGCTTCTTTCCCCTCATTCTGCATTCAGAATTGACAAGTAAGTATTCTTTGTAACACTGACCTCTTGGGTTTTGTCTAGCCATTTGTTCAAAGTTCTGCCCTTTTTTTTAGTTTCAGTGTTTTGCAAGGTGGTGATTGTTAAATCTCTTTTTTCAATGGCTTGCGGTTAACTGGATGAAAAGAACGCGTTGAGCGTATGACTTTGATAGTAGTTTAAGCTCAACACCTTTTTGCCAAGGCAGGTGAGTTAAGAGCTTGAATAAGATCTTTTAATGAAAGTTAAAGAGTAAATGCCTTCTCAAAACACTCCCAAGTCAATTTCAGTGGTATTGCTAGACATTATTAACATCCTCATGGTGAATCATTAAGTGAGTGCATTTCCTGTATTGCAACAGAGTAATGTACATTATAAAAACAGCATGGCTTGTGCTTAATACCTACTGAATTAATTAGTTTGCGTGAGCATTTCAGTTCTTTTCACCAATTAGTTAATGTGTGTGTAATTAATGCTTGTGTGTGCGCTTGTTTTTGAAACATTTTGCCCTAAATCTGTCACACCCGTGTCCTTTTTTTTCTTTTGCATGTTCTCATGTCATTGTGTCAAGATTTGTCAAGTCTGAAAAATACACGCTTTGTAAACAAAATGAATGCTTTAAATGATATTAAGATACACAAGTTACTATGAAATACCACTACAAAAATGAAGGAAACTTTGAAATATTAAACGATGATTCATTTGAAATTGAATACTTATTGCAATATTAAAAATGACTCTATTTTCATATACGTAGCTTTGCAGAATGAGCATAGTCAGGATGGGCTATAGTGTTGTAATGGCACGTATGAAAAAAAATATTGTCACTTTTAACCATACAGAGTAGGCTGGACACAAAGAAAATGCATGATTTTTTTAGTTTGCCTTACTATGTAAGGAGTAATGTATAGAACGGCGGTCACTATCGGGAAAATAAGTCTCTAAGACTCATTTTCCCGATAGTGACCGCCGTTCTATACATTATCCCTCATATAGCTGTGTGCAGCCTATTTTTTTTTTCAATACATTTTGTTGCAGCAATGAATGCTTAAAAATGTACTTGAATGAGAGTTCCATACATCAAATACCTGATTTGTTAGGATTACTGTTAATTACTTTTGACTTTTGAGGAATCTTTGTGTAACAGAAAAAACTGAATATTAGATCAGAATACAGACGATTTTTTTTTAACAAGCATGGGAACTAGCGATAATTTTCCAGCACTTCTTTCATACATTCTTCAGTTTATACCATGTAGAGCTTAGATCGGGCCCAAAAAATCAAGCCCGACCTGACCTGAGCCTGTGCACGTTGTGTCCGAGTCCGGCCCAGCCCGATACATTAACTGTAATTATGAGCCCGATTTGAACGTGACACATTTTTCAATACGTGGGCTGTTAAAACTGACATTGTCAACTTCAATTCCGAGTTGTTTGAACTACAGAAAAGACTCTCTTGAAAAAGAGGCTTTTAATCTCAATGGGATTTTCCTGGATAAATAAAGGTTAAAAAATAAATAAATAAATAAATAAATAATAATCTTCAAGCTCCATGTTGCACTTAAGCTACACAGACAGTGATGCCGGTAACGCTTTAGTCTAATCTTTTTTCAGTAACCTAATGCGTTAATATTTCCAAACCAGTGTTTAGATTAAAGTTACTTATTCTAGTCACTGTGCGTTACTATTATTTTTGTCATTTTCCTTAGTAAAAATATATATTTTTTGCTTACTTCTTGCCTCTCGGGGAGTGACGTAACATATGCGACAAGTCACGTTTTTCAGCATTGGGACAATTCGACTGTAACACCATGTAGCGACACAAACAACAATGGAAGGAGGAGAGAGATGCATGTTTTCAAGCTGGAAATACAGTCATTATTAAAAAAAACACACAAATGCTTGATCAAGGGCCCAGCCCGGCCCGAGGATAGAGGCGGGAAATATCCGGCCCGCGGTTTGGGTTTGGGCAGAGAATCTAAACTCTAATACCATGTGAGCTTAGTTGGACGCTCTCCTAATATTTTTTGGACTCCTTACCTGATATGGACTGACAAATCACTAACAAGTCTCACATTTTTTTTCCTCTGCATGAGTTTCTCCCAATTTCCTGCATGCTTCTTGCTTTTTCTGAGAATGATCTGTAGTCTGTTATTGTGGCTACCACTTTGTGTGACACCGGTTCACCGGCAGTACTGAGTCTAATAGATCAATCCCTTTGTGTCTCTGAACTTTCCTGTGTCTCTTTAACTAATCCAATAGCTTGTACCTGTTATTCTCTTTTTTTTTTTTTTCCTGCAACGGATCAAAGATGATGTCTAAGAAGATGCCCCAGTGTTCTGCAGTGGATCAGTCGGAGCATGATCAGCCTCCTAGCAATTGTCAGGTGGACCAGTCGGTGAACGCAGCACTGGGGGGTAGGAACAAGGCTGAATCAGGCCAAAGAAACGGCGAGAGGGTTTCGTCGTCCCCAGAGAGTGGCAGCTTGAATGGAGATGGAAAGCGTAGTGGGAAAAGCCGTCGCCGTAAGAAACGTTCATCAAATCCTGAGAGTCGCTCAGAGGGGAAGATCGAAAGTAACGGCAAGAACAAGGAGAAGGCAGACAAAAGCAGCAGTCAGTCACCTGACCCTCACGCTGGGCTGATTGGTCTGCAGTCTGAGTGTGCAAACGTGTGGTTTGAGCGCAGCATCTACGAGCGAGCCGAGAGCCTCTACCAGTGCTGGCTGGCGAGCTCCTCCAATGGGACAAACCAGTCCAACCGGTCACCTTCAGCTGCAGGCAAACCCTCAATATCTCCATCCACTGTGGCTCCATCTTTTTCAGGACTGGTGTGCTCCCATGGTGATCAGGTGGCCTGCCATCATGTCGTCCAGACCGTGTGGGTCAACAAGACATCCTTTGACCAAGCAGAACGCCGCTTCATTGAAGAATCCATGCCATCCATTCCAAACTCTCTGGAACTCCCATCTCAGCTTAACCACTCCATTGCACCCAGAACGCCCGATGAAGGATATCAGTCTCTCGCCCCGACTCCTGCGACCCCAGCAGCCATTACACCAACCAATCGACAGCCGATTAATGGACTGCCCCGCATCCCCGTGGAGCTGCTTAGAGATGTGTGGCTGGAGAAACCGCTGTACGACCGCGCCGAAGCTGCCTTCTACCAGAATCTGTACGGTAACAACTCCTCCAAACGTTCCAGCTGCGCCTCCACTGCCAGAAGTAGCGACCACCCTCAGAGCCTTGTAGAAGAGGAGGAGGAAGAAGATGAGGAAATGGTGGTGGAGGAAAAACGACAGGTCCAGCAGGGTAAAGCAGAATTCTTCCATGCTCTGCTCCCTATCCAAGAGGAAGAGGAGCCAGCTGAAGTCCCAGAGAAGGAAGAGCCGTCAGGGGCTGGAGTCTGCTACCTCCTTCACCCAGACAGCGAGCGGGTGTGGCTGGACAAGTGGCGGTTTGACGCTGCAGAGAGCCGATTCCATGCTTACCGTGGGGGTGAAGCTGTGGCGATGAAGAAGGGTCGGAGGCCAGAAGCAGCATCAGCTGCCTCCGTCGCCCCATTGAGGGACAAGTATGCCCAAACCGGGAGAGTGGAGCTACTCCAGATGTTTCAGTTTTATCCCTCATTGGTTTTCTTTGTGATCATGTGTTTCCTTTTTTGTTTTTTTGAATGCGTGAACATTTTTCTTTTCACTCTATCATCCGATTTCTTCATTTGTCTTGGTTCACTGATTCTTTTTCCTTTAGGTCTATTTTAAAATTTCCTGAATGACTGTTGTTGTATGAACCATTGTTGTGTTTCATTTTAAGTTCCTTTTGTGCAGTTGCGTTGGGTTCATCTGCTTGACATTTAAGCCATTTTCCAGCTAATAAATCTGAACATTGTGAATATAGATCTCATATCACATGACTTGACGCATAATTATTTTAAATAGTAATACAGATTTTTTTTTTTCCCTTTTTCCTTGACCTCCTGTGTCCTGTTCATACACCCCTCTCTTGTCCTACCTTGCTCTTTCTTCAGTAGCACCATGAGTTCAGTGGACTTTCTGGCCCAGGAGAAGATCTGGTTCGACAAACCTCGCTACGACGAGGCTGAAAGACGCTTCTATGAGCGCATTAACGGCTCCTCAGAACCAACAAAGGTACCTGCCCCTGTCTTAGAGGTTCAGTTCAGTTTTAGTTGTCATCACTCACATCTTAAGTATCAATATTTTTGTTAATTCTTAAATTTCTCATTCGTTTTCCTTCCAAACGACTGGGACACCGCAAAATGTAAATGAAATATAATGTAATGATTTGCACATCATTTTTGATCTATTATTAAGACAAAATATTTTATGTTTATAAAACTTTGTTTTATATAAATATATACTAATGAATCTATGCAAAGTGAGAACAGTCACCTCTTCATAACAGTTTTGGGGAATTGGGGGTTTTACCTACATCTCACTTCCCAAAAGAAGGAAAGAAATTCAGCTTTGATCTGAAGCCATTTTTCTAGATAACCTGACAACTTTGTAGGCACAAAAGATTGATATTGATTCTTTAGATTTGGACAAAACCTGCCACTCTGTGCATAGATGCTGTGTGATGAGATGTTGAAGAAGAGGGCAAATGTACAACGAAATGACAAAAGAATACAGCTGACGACGCATTGAATCTCTGGCCATTCAGACTTACTGAAACATCAGTTAAAGGATGAATTAGCATTGACTTCTGTTAATTTTGTTTAAGGATGTTGGAGCTAACAGCATTCTGCAAGACATTGCTCGAGCCCGCGAGAACATCCAGAAATCTCTAGCAGGAGTAAGTACACGCTTCTTTCCCTTTTTATCTCATATTTTCCACCCCAACAATCAAGGTTCCACTGGACCTACAGTATGGAGAAATTTAATTTTTTTTTATAAATAAGTATAAGTGTATATAATTGCTTTGCATACAGATTCAATAAATATTAAAATAGAAGCTTGGTGCCCAAGCTCAGCGGAAGCCAAGCGATGCAGCAATGTGGGATGGAAATTGAGAACCATATAGTATGCCTCCAAGCAGACAGTTGGCCGCAAAATATTGACTCAAAGTCATGTGACTTTGCTGCTGGAAACTTGCAAAAAAGATTCATTACAGACAGGAAGAAAGTCCAAAGCAAGGTTTCATTTCACGTTAAAAGGTGACAACAGTGCTAGCTGCCATATTTCTAAAATGATTGTGCTGAAAGCTCTCTCTTTCTATTCTGCGCTGTGAAGATGCTGAAAAAAACTTGATGTAAACGAATCCTTCTACACTGAATTCAGACTAAGAGATGGCCCAGGTATCAGGTTCCCATCCTCACAGAGACGTGTTGTATAGACAGAACCGCCTTTCTTCGGTTACCTTCCATAACATCCAACCTCTACAGTGTGTCCTTGGTAGCCCTGTTTGCTTTGTTTCAAACCCCCTCTGCGGCAGCTGTCCTTCAGAATTTTCTCTTTCCCCTTCCCTCACTTTTCATACTTGAAATCCCCTCATTGCTTCCCACTAGCTGAAGACTACACTGTGTAACAGAGGATCTGGTGAACCTGCCCTGAGCCAACAGTCCCAGATTGTAAGTGCAGAGTCTCATGTGTCCCTGGAAGCACCTCGCTGACACCCCTGCTTCAGTTTGACTTTTAGAGTTCAACCTTTTGTAAGAATTTATATATTTCTGTGTGGAGTGTTGCAGGCCGAGTAGCTGCTTATCACTTACATTTCTGTCTGGCTCCATCTAAAGCTTTCTGCTGTAGATGCTGCTGAGATGGACACTTGCTGTGTTTTGTGTGTTCACTTTTGGTATCCTTGGCAGTCCTGAGTTTGCAGACAGGACTGATGCTTTGGTTTTTTTTGTTAAATCCTTGTCTCAGATAACATTTCTCTGTGCAGAGCAGCAGCAGCGTAGCTGATCAGGGAGAACTCGTCTCTCGAATCAAGAGCCTGGAGCTGGAGAACCAGAGCTTACACAAAGGTTTGTTTGTGTGACAACTTTGATTAGATATAATACTTTTTGTTTTTCTCAGCATGGATGCTATTTTTAGTATCCCTAGACACTGTGTGGATATGTTTAGAGCAACTGATGGCAAACCAAATCATCCAAAAAAGCTATTAGTTTGATTTATTACTTAAAATAGTTAGATGTCAAACAATTGAGCATTGTAGTTTCTGTTTTTTCAGCAAAAAAAACTTTTTTAGGAGAAAATTTTGTCTGAGCCTGAAAACTGCTTACTTTATATGACCAACCAGGGCAGTGGTGGTTTAAAGGTTAGAGAAGCGAGCTTGTGACCAGAGTGTCGACAGCTGAAATCACTGGACTGGCACGATAAATCTGGGTGGGGAAAGCAAAAGTCTGGAGCTGGAGGACTGCACTTGATCGCCATTTCAGTACATTCTGACATTTAATATACTAAATAACTAATCAATTAATAGAGAAAATAATTAGCTACTATTTTTTTGGTGTTTATTTTCATGTGTGTTCCTCGACAAACATTACACTTTGTTACCATGTTGTCTTAGTGAAGTTTTTGTTTTGATGTAAGACTCATTGACTCTGCGTCTGTGTCTTTAGTGGTGGATGACTTGAGGGCAGCACTTTCCAAACTGGAGTGTCGGGTAGCAGTTCTGGAGAAATCTCCTGCAGCAGTGACCCCGACTCCCACTCCTTCCGTTCCGTACACAAATGTGAGATTCTACACACTGCTTTTATTGAATCACTCATGCTGTGTTTTAGTGTTTTTGTAGCTCTAGTACTCTTCCTTGTGTGAGCATGTAATTATTTTTTCTCTGTTTAGGGCACTACCGTCCAACAGAAGAGCAGCGTTCCAGTTAAAGAGGAGGAGGAGGAAGAAGATGATGATGACGATGATATTGACCTGTTTGGGAGTGATGAAGACGAAGAGGCAGATAAACTCAAAGAACAGAGGCTGAAAGAGTACGCAGAAAAGAAGGCAAAGAAGCCCGGCCTCATCGCCAAGTCGTCTATCTTACTGGATGTCAAACCTGTAAGTCTGATCTGTCATTTAATCAAAATTCTTGTTTAGGAGCCTAAAATTCATAATATAAACATGCTCATTTTATTTTTAATCAAGCCTGAGTTGACACCTGTCGCCTCTCGTCTGCTGTCTTTTAAAGTGGGATGATGAAACAGACATGGCAAAGCTGGAGGAATGTGTGCGCTCAGTGCAGGCTGATGGTCTGTTATGGGGCACATCCAAACTGGTTCCTGTGGGTTATGGTATCAAGAAGCTCCAGATCGCATGTGTGGTTGAGGATGACAAAGTGGGGACAGACATGTTGGAGGAAGAGATCACCAAATTTGAAGACTATGTAAGTACTCTGGGTCACCTTTTTTGAAAAAGAAAATGTTTTGGCCTTTTCATGGCTTTATTGATAGGACAGCATTGAGGGTGCGACAGGAAAAGGGATGAAAAAGAGGGGGGATGATATGCAGCAAAGGGCCACAGGTTGGACTCAAACCCTGGGCCGCTAATGCAAGGACGCAGCCTCTGACGCCTGAGTACTGTGCAATACACTTATATAACTGTTTGTGCAAGTATCACACACAAAGAGTCATAGAGTAGGTGAGCGATGGGTACATGTGTAAACATCTGGAATAGATGAGGATAACAACTTAACATTCACCAAAATGTATATATGTAATCCCCTCAATGGTATAACACCTGTGATGTTGTAAACCTTGTATTTGTATAGCACTTGTGAAAACATGGTTACAAAGTGCTTCACAGTTGAACAATTAAAAACGGCACATGCAGCCAATCTAAAGACAAGAAAACAATCGTTTACATGCACAGCTTAGTCGGATTACAGCCATAGTTCGACTACGCTACTCAGTCAGACAACTGCAGTTGTCAAAGTACACATGCCAGTGAGAAAATCGGATTATTGGCTGAAGCATGTCATACCCCGGTACGATAGGTGGCGCTGTGCCCATTTCAACTAGTGCCAATAGAGCCACCTCCGGCTGACCTCTTTACATCACCAGCAACAACAAACTCTGCCTCGGCATTCGAGAAAGATGGCGTACGAAGAGCGAGACAAAGCTACATCTTTGTACATTTCGTATATGGTGTACATGATATTACACAAACTAGATGCACAATTGCACTCTTTCTTGCGGTGATTTTGGAGGAAAGAAGCCGCCGTCCCCTTCTACTTCCGGCTCACGGCCCCGGGAAAGAAATCTCACACCTGTGTAGAACGCAAAATGGGATCCGATCTGATAGAACGTATACATGCAGGAGTAATGCGACTATCAATCGAATAATCTAGGTGTTTTAATTCGACTATGAGAAATCCGATCCGATTTTCTTCAGACTAAGGTGTATACATGCATCTTAAAAATCCGATCGTAGTCAGACTAACTCAGTAATTCGGTTTACATGATGAAAAACAATCATGAATACAAATATTTAGACAGATTTTTATCATAAAACCCCTTAAAATACCAGTAAGACGGGAAGGATAGAAGACTGACCTACAACAGATTTACTAAAAGTCAGTTTTGAGGCAAGATGTAAAAGAAATAGCTGACTTTGCGAGGCAAGGAGTACCAAAGTTTAGGAGCTCTTACAGAAAATACTACTATAAGACTATAAACAGACTATAATTGACCATCATAATCTATAATTAGTACGTCTCTAGTCAGCAATTAAATTGACCAATTTGAATAAGAAGTACAAAACCTGTATTTTTCTTAAATAAAAAAAGATTCAACAGTGATTGCGGTGGACAACAAGCCAAATTGAATATCCTGACAGTCTCACTCCACTTAGCTCCAAGTCTGTTGGGTACACAGTCAGCTGGGGACAAAGAGTCATAATTAATCTGTGCTTAAAATTCACAAATTCATGTCTGCTAATTGGTAAATTGTTATTAAGTCAGTCAAAAAGATATACTGTATATTATTAAAGGTTTAGGAAGTGACCAAATAATCTTTAGTTCTAGAGAGATGAAAACGACTTGCACAGGACGTAGAAAGCATTACCACTGAGCACTCTGAGATCCAACATTGTACGCTCTCTGTTGTTTTAACCTGAGGCTGCTCAGTTTGCTTGTAAACAAAGTAGTAGCCTGTGGTGCATCACACCATTTTGGAACAGTAAGTTGTTGTGTAGCCAGTGTAACAAAATGGATGCTACATGCTCTGTGTGCATGGATTTACAAACTGAGTAAAGATATGCTCAGAAGACCACAGCGGGGCTCTATAAAAGGAATTTTCACTTTTAGTTGAAACTGTTTTATTGATCTTTATTAATATTTAGTCAGTCAGAAGGCTGCAGCTTGTGGTGCTGTTAAATTGACTTACGTACTCACGGGTCTCTTATACTTTGTCCATGCCTTTCAGTAATAACACATTAGAATTCAACAGCACCACAACCTGCTGTTGATTTAACTTTCTGGTCTTTTTGAAAGCTGCAAACTCATTAACACCTTCATGAAGGGAGGATTTATTGCAGGGCTGTTTGTGTCAGACTACGTAACCTTTAAGTAGTGCTGTTTTTCCACTCGCATTTTTGAGTCCAACCAAGCCATGCTGATTTGCTTTTCCATTACTAGTTTTACTACGCCAAGTTCAGCTGAGCCGCACCAATAATGGACCTGCGCCAAGCCGGTCCACAAACACCGTCTCCTTCTAAAATCGATACTTATCCCATGTCTGTGTAAAAAAGTCTATTTAAAAGTCAGCGTGATCAGCTCTCAAAACTTTTGTAGCTTCTAACTGAATCCCTTTAGTCTCTATCGTCCTGTTTGTAAACACGTCTGCTGTGTTTGACTGTTTCATCGTGTTCACTTCCAGCTGTTTCAGGAGTCATGTGGTCAAAAAGGGGATAGAACAGTTTTTCAGTAGAAAATGTGTCCTGATGTGAGGGAGCAAAAAAAAAACAAAAAAAAACCCTGCTACCGCTACATTTCTCCTGTTTCCAGTCATTAAACATTTCTCCTTTTTCTTTGGTTTCAGGTCCAGAGTGTTGATGTAGCAGCATTCAACAAGATCTGATTCCAGTGTGTCTCTGTCTGTCGTCAGCCTTGTTTCTCTGCTGATTGAGTCAACGGTTCATGATAATAAAATCCAACTCTTGCACTGACTCTCTTGTCTCATGGGTTATAATTTGAGAAGATGGGAAACAATTTTAAATTAAAGTGCCAAGGATCAGTTAATCCAAATCACATACTTAACTCTAGCAGGATGAAGGCGCACAGGTAGTTGTGGTTAGTTTGTCCAAAATTTTATATTTTTGCTTCCACCTTAAAACAATCAATGAATGAAAGTAATTTAGTTTGGGATACAGCATTTTTAAAGAGGCAGTTGAGCAACATCTCTTTTTAATAAAGGGTATCATCGTTAATGTTTTAGAAGTCATTTTGTGATTAGATGCCACTTTGAAGTCCATTTAGTCTGCCATCAAGTCAACATGCAGACTGAAAGAACCTTTCCCCAAACAAGGGGTGTAATCCATAACTTTGTTTGACATTTTGTGGTTTTAGCAGTGGAAACACTGCCACTTCTGTCTACAGGGGCCTTCAAAATCTACAAAATATCAAAGTACCTGTAGTAGCTTTAAGATCGATTCTTCTTTAAATTTGGGGGAAATTAACCTTAAACATGTATGGTATGATGAATAATACAGGGATCAGACTACATGACCACTCTTGGAATTGGCAGTAGTTGTGGTACTCAATATTTCTCCTGTGATTTGCCATGACAAACGTCAGACGCTCAGATCAGTCACAGCTGACAGTGTTTCACTCTTCTGCTGGACACACATGTTTTAATGTTACAAACCATGGCATTAAAAATATGCCATCTTGTAAATGCCAAACTAATGGATTGTATTAGTGAGGCGTCATGAGTCAAAGACATGGCCCTAATTGTTTCCACTGTGTTTGTGTAATCACACACTACACAGGACAAAAGATCTGCTGGACTGATATCATGTAGTAGATCACAGCAAAGACACATCACTCTCTGAGGATCCAGTATTACCAGCCTTCACCTGTAACGTGAATATTGGCTGATTATGTGGATATCAGGATTTTTTACTTCCAGAAATCAGATAGCGGTCGGGCTCTAACAAATACAGTGCACAATCTGATTCATTGTATTCACTGTTCTGCAAACTTTATGGAAATGTCTCCGCTGTTTGTTAGCAGGAACAGGAAATTCAAAGAGGATGAGACAGAAACGGGTTCACTTTGAGTTCCCTACCACCTGCTGGTGAGCTACAGAACTACATCCAGTTTGAAGAAAAACACAAAAATAATCATAACACACACTGGATGTTTAAATGAATGTTCTATTTTCTTCAGTATAAATAGTTCCACATCCACAGAACTCATTATTGACAGTTTTTAGAGGATTATGCAGGGAAACAACGTTTCTGGAAAGAGATGTTCAGTTAAATTTTTCTACAATAATGATGCTGATGATGATGGTGATGATGATTTGGCCAGCTGTAGCTCAAGAGGTAGAGCAAGTAATCCAGTGATTGGAAGGTGGCTGGTTTGAATTGCTGGTGACTCCTTGAGCCAGATACTGAACCCCAAACTGCTCCTGATGAGCAGGTGGCACCTTGTATGGCAGCCTCTGCCATCTGAGTATGAACTGGGAGAAAGTGCTCTGAGTAGTCACTAGACTGGAAAAGCGCTATAGAAATGCAAGTCCATTGGATAATAATAAACAACTTTATATGTCATCTATAAAAAGTTTACAAAGTGCTTTGACTAAAAAGCCAGAGCAGGGAAGATTTTTACTGAACAAACACTCAACAGTCAAACCAAACACAAGTTTAAGGTGAGTTAAAACTAGAGGGCAGAGCAGAAAATGTAAAAACACAGAGACAATATGAGTCATTACAAGGAATATTAAAAGTATTAAATGCCATAAAACAGGCACAATCACTGAAAAAGAAAGAACGCAGAGTAGTAAATGCAAAAAAGAGATAAAATAATAAAATCAATAGAGGACAATGAGAAGACAATAAGGCAGTAAGACTTTTTATCAGTAATCATCAGTAACATGGAAGTGTGTAAAGACAAGAATTAGAACAGGTGCGACAATCTGGTTAGTTAGTAAAACGACATCACTGTATTTACTGTAATGCAGCCTTTAAAACCAGGAAAAGACAACACAACATCCAAAATATAACCATATTTAGTCTCATATCACAATAATCATATACTGTGTGTTCATAGAAAGTTGTTTGTGTAAACAAACTTTGGAAACAGTCAACAGAACAATCCCTCCTTAAATGTGATGAACTGTTCTGGAGGATGCTGCTCCTTCAACTCAGTTTTGGTTTACTTTGATGCTGAAGTGGTGGCTCCTTGTACCTGCTTACCTTCTTAGAGAGTAATTATATATCATCAATAAAAATAACTGAGGTAGAATGAATCATGAAACACAGATAATTAAAAAAAAGTGTTTTAATCAAAATAGAGTTAATGACCAATTAAATGTTATTTGGGTTCACGTCTTTAAAGATGTAATGATTCCAGGTGCCCACTAGAGGGAACTGTTTAGTCTGGTGTGATACTCCGGCAACGTTTTTTAAGTATTATAGATGAAGGTATCCACAGGGCTACAGTAAACAAAGGCGAATGATTCATATTATACAGCCAGCCAACGACTTTGTTTCAAATCACCAAAGGAAATGTTGTTTGTTGAGATAAACAGACGGCAGTGTGACTCACAGTGAGGGACTCTCACCAGAGAAAATCACTTTTTCCATACAGTGTTGGATGACAAAAATAAATCACATCGTAAAAAGGCATGAAAAGGCAGACTGCACTGCTGTGTGGTTGTCCATGTTCTAAAGTGTCCTCCTCATTTCTTTGACCTCAGACCAGCATTTTTTACGCTACTGTGACCGTATGGAAGCTACATTTAGGACACAGTTTGATGTTCAGTCGACTATGAAATGACTCCTTTGGAATGTATATACTGAGATACAAGTTTAAATATATCAGTGAGTAATTCACTTTATACAAAGCGCTTTAAAACTGTAGTTATAAAAGTGTATAAGAGAGAAAAAAGAGACCATAAAAACAGACATTAGCCTGTAAAACCTCTCCACAGCCATGCTACAGGTTTGTGAAGCTGTAGCCTATTTGATAACGATGACGATGAAAGTTTAGAAGTTCTTGGACAACTTTGCCTTAATGATGGCACCTCATAAAAAGTTTTTCACAAATGATATGGGAACATTTGAACAGTGTCTGACCAAATGTCATGCCAATCCATCCAATAGACATTTCGCTAAAAAACAAAAATATCACCAAAGAGTTGTTAGAATACACCGCCTGTAATCAGTTTCAGGGTATTGTTTAATTTTGAAAGTAACATTACAAGATCAGTGCCTTTAATAAGTTACATTGCAGCATTATCTACTGAGAAAAGTAACTCGATAGAATACTTTTGTGTTACCAAAACTGAAAACTGCTTTGCGATTCCTCACATGTTTCTGCTTATATTGTTGGAGGGACACACATCTTTGCTTGAACTGTATTAACTCTTACTGAATAAACAGCGTGTAGAGCCTGAACATTTTCATGTGTAACGCTGTGAATTCAATTTGACCAAACCAGAGTTGGTGATTGTTTAAACAGTAGAAAGACGAACCAAGATGGTTGGTGGGGGTTTCTTTTGTTTCTGCCTGGTCTGTGTTCAACAACGATAAAACTGTATATTTGGAGAAACAGTTCTGTAAATGGAGTTTGGTGGATTTGGTGGGAGCAACATTGCAGTCTCACTCTAGCTCTGCAGGGATGCTCCCCACAATACTGTCAGACACAATCTCAACCTGTCAGTGGCAAAAACAAACACTTTAAGGGACGGCGACAATTTCCCTGTCTGTGGCAACAAACAACAGATATTCTCTATGAAGAGTCGAGACGTCCCCAGCTGTGTTTGTGCTGCTCAAAACAGGTATTTAAAGCCAAAACATGATCTTTCTCCAAACCTGTGGTTTTTGTACCTAAACCTAACCAGATCATCATCATCATCATCATCATGCATGTCATGCATGTCTAAATATAGCAGAATTTAATGTCTGATCTCTGTGATGTCTGAAAGTAAAAGTGCGCTCTACGCTCTGAAAGCTGCCCCGGGGGTGTGTGCATGTATTAACTGACTCTGCTGCTTTTTTGCTCTGCTTTTTGAGAGGCACTTGATTGTTTCTACTCTGCCCCTGAGGGGAAACCAGTATAATGGAAGTGAAAAAAAACCCCAATGCAATGTTAATTCAGGCTCCATATTGAACCTTTTTTTCAGTTACAAAAATCAGTCACCTTTCCCCCAGAAGGAACTTGACTCCAAAATAAGATTTTGATTAGAATTTGTAACAAATGTAACAATTAAACCTCAGTGACAGCGTTCTGTTTCACTTCCCTGAGGAGAAATACGCTTTAAATGCTCTGCACGGCTTTTAATGACTTGTTGAAATAAGAGTTTTTGCAGTAAAGCCCCCTGTGGCCTGTTACACCGCACAGACAGACTAACACCGCCTCGGTCAGCCCGTCCAGCCACTCCCATCCTGTTTAAAGGGCTTTCTGACAGCCTCATCCCATAAAGGGGGCCACAATAGCCCCCCTAGATGACAGATTGAAGGATGGATGGACAGAGGAGGCTGTAAATTAGAAGTATGCAGCAAACCCTTTTTTTCTGAAGACTTTCAGTCTGTCTCCTGGTCAGTCATGAGTGAACAGAAAACAAAAGTAAATGGAACAGACATTTGGGCTGTGAGAGAGGGGAGCAATTACTGCCTGTCCGTCATTGGCCGAGGGGGGGGGGGAGAGAGAGAGAGAGAGAGAGAGAGAGAGAGAGAGAGAGAGAGAGAGAGAGAGAGAGAGAGAGAGAGAGAGAGAGAGAGAGAGAGAGAGAGAGAGGCGGGAAGAGGAAGGATACTGGAAAGGAAGGAAAGCCCAGGGGACTTCTGACACATCCTGTGGAGCTGAGCCAAGGTGAAACAAAAGCAGCAACACAAAAGTAAAACAAAACTGCCATGTTCTTTTTTTTCCCCTCTCTTAAATTCCGTAACTTTCTTTTTTAAAGGGAACTCACATCAGCATGTCCCACCTTGCATTTCTAACTGTAAAGAAGATCTTTTGGTTTGGTCAAGTTTGCATCTGTTCTTCTTTCACTTTCAACTTGCAATCTATCTTTCGCTTTGGTGTCTTTCTCACGCATTTGAGAGCAAATTCTGCAGTCATCTCGAAAAATAGGCGATTGTTGATACCGTACAACCCAGAACTAGTGTGACTGCCATGGTAGAAACAGGAAGTAAGCAGACTACAGTAATGCTAGAGAGATATGTCACACCTGTATACACCTTTTAGCATAGGTACGAGATTCAGCTCTACAGCAAATAAAACTTTAAGATATGTAAACTAAACATTTAGATTCTCAAACAACACTTTTGGATTGACAATTCATGTGTTTGGATGTGTAAACAAAATGTTTGAAGTCACATCCTTTTTTTTAAAAAAAATAAAAAAGAATCACATTAATACATTTTTTATCATAAATATTTTTTTTTTTTTGCTGCCAATCAGTTTCTCTTTTTTGATGCAGTGTTGATAGTTTTGTTCTTTTTGGTTGCATAAAAAAGCCACAAGTTACTTAATACTGAACTGAACTCATACTACATACTTATTCTACAGAGTAATTCTTTCTATTTTTGTCAAATGAACTGAGCCACTCCACAATCTTTTTAAGAATATTTACTCCTAGTTTGGTAAGCACTGCTATGGATTGTATACACTTGCTTGTAACATAAACACTTACAAATGGTTGACAGAGAATAAGGAAGTCGTCCTCAGCGTTTGTCTACGCTCATCACAATGAAGTCCGTCTTGGTGAGGGCTGCTGTCTGACATCGCAGCATGGAGCACGCACTGCTACCAGGGTTAACTGCACTTCAATGCATCTTGTGCACTGATTTATAACTGCTGTTCTGGTTTAATGACCTCCAACCTAAAACCAATCAAAAACAGACATTTTTCTGTTAATGGTGTAATTTTTTATGAAGGCTGACACACAGTGATTAACAGCTTGTCCACCTTATACTAAAAAGAGCTAACCGTGGAGTTCATGTTTGGCTGTTTCGTCGTTCCTTTCCCCAATTCTGTTAATGGCTGGCACAAGCTCCATTGATTTACAATGCAGGGGCAAGAATAAATTTGACAACCTCTGATTTGCAGCTTGTAGTGGCTTTTACACTGGCACAGCTCCATTTAATTACAACACAATCAATAAATTAAGTAACTTCCTTTTGCAAATAGGATTAAACTCCCCCAGGTGAGATTTGCGGAACATGCTGCGAGTAGTGTTTTAATCAGTCTGTCCATCAATCATCAGTCATTAACAGGAATTCCCTGAAAGCTTTGGTGGAAGTTGTTGCAAAGTGTTTGGCTTTAATAGCAGCTTTAATAGATCTCGGTATTACTGTGTGGGCGAGGCTGTTTTGAGGCTTTGTGTGGTCCGATCGGGTCAACAGAGTCCTCTCAGGGTGTCTCTCTCACACAATCACACAAACACAGGGCCATAATGTTTCCCCATGCTGATCAGCAAACCTGATAACTCCACTCTGCCAGCTGGCAGTGACGAATGCTCCGGCAGAGTCCTAAGAGGCTCTGCTGCCTGTGTACGACACAGAGAGAGATGACAAACCATGGACAGGTGGGTGGTGGTACCTGTAAAAGTTTTTTTTTTTTTTTTTTTTTTTAACTCTGGCACTATCCTTCTGTACATGACTGTGGGGACGAGTAGTTCTGTGTTGCTTCAAATGTTAAATAATTCCTTGAAAAACCAATAATTGGCCAAACTGGGCAGTGCTTGTTCAAATAATAATAAATAACCTGTTCTGTAATATGGAAGAAATGTAAGCCTCAAGTGTTTTTTCAGGTGCCATTTTTCTGTCAAGACAAAAACACAGAATAACGAATGACCCCAAATTACAAAATGTTATGCTAGTAGCAGACCAGTGATGTTATCCTGAATGGAAATCAAGATGGTTCTGATTTTCCATTTGAAGCCTGTTTGTAGTCCAAGTGACACTGATTGATCACTTTTGAGCAGGGTCTGGCTGCGTGCAGGTAAAGGAAAGTCCCGATAATGAGTGAGGAGTGCATATGACCGAAACCTGCTGGATGTTGACTGTCAGACTTAGCTTTTTATTATCGTTTTTAAAATGTATCTACCTTCATACAGTTACCTGTTGAAAGAGATTAGATAAAATCTTTTTTTCCAAATCTTGCATCTCCAGTTCCTAACTGGACTGTAAACAATGACAGGCACACATAGGAGGAAGCGCCGATTATCCATTATCCTTAATCCTTAATCCAGATATCTGATTGGCTCAATGGCCCCTCAGTAGTGGAAATGATGCCCTCAGAAGCCTAAACATTGTCTGACGGTTTCCAAGGTTGTATTATGAAAAGCTGGTGCAACTGAGCGCAGAGAAAGGTCATCTGCAGGGGGAGAAGGTCACAGCTTTATCTCCGACTTCCTTCTTTTGACTTCAGTCCGTCTCTTCCTCGACTCCCTCATCTGTATTTGCAGTCACACACATGCACAGCTCACGACGCACACACGAGTGGCATTTAGAGAGAGACGCCCGCTGTAACAATTATACTCCCGTTCACATCGTTTCATCAGTTTGACATTCGACTCCTCATCTGGTGAATGTTCCACCTCAGCGAGCAGACCTCACTAATCCTCCGCTCTGTCTGGCATGTGAAGAAGGAGGGGCACTGTTGTCTCATCAAAAAATAGAAGGTATTAAATATACATTGAATAGATATTACAGCTCAGACACTTCACGCTCGGGCTCTATAGGGCCCCTTTGTTGTCAATCACAAAGAACATCCAATTATTCATTCTCATGCCTCTCTAAAGAGATCATTTACAGCGTCTTTGTTCACTCTGATTGCAGTGCTAATTTTCCTTTCAGGTCTCTGCCCGGCACAAATAACACTGTGACATAACAACATAATGTGGAGTGTAGATAAGAAAGTACTCATGCCTCACACAGAACCACACAGGGCCGAGTGTTTTGGGACTGGATCTTGTTTGGATGAAAAATGTTGCTGCACTCACGTCTGTGGGTGAAAAGTTTCAGATCTGTTGGATGTCCGGTTTCAGCTTGGGTCACTTTGTAGCTGCTCAGGACGCTTTACCAACCCAAGATGTGGCTATTCGACATCCTGGGAATGAGACTCAACCTTGACCTCTAGCAGGAAAAGTTTTCAGATCTTCAGTTTGATGTTGATGTTTGTGGGGAATCTTTCCACAAATGAGTCAAAAACTCAAACAGAAACTTTGTTTAAGCGATGTTAGGCTGTTCAGACTTCATCCAGTCTGCTAACTGTCCCAAACACTTGATGATTCATTATGCATGGAGGCCTAGATTCCTTTGTAGAGGATGAATAAATGCATCATGTTTGAATTATTAAACAGTGACAGGACCTGTTTGTCTTAGCTGATTGGCTGTTTACACCACTCATGTGGAAGTTAGATAAATCATCTCCATTCTTGGACTCATCCTCTATCGTATCCCTGACGGGGTTTTAACTCGTCTCGACACGGCAGCAAACATGAGGCGCCGAGAAGAAGACCAGGATTTCAGTGAAACAGGACAAACAAAGATAAATTAAACATCAGAGCAGCTTCGATTCACGAAGCTATAAAAGAGATGGACGACACACACGGAAGGCCCGTCTATACTTAGGAATGACACAGATTCAGAAGGAAAAAAACTTTAGCAGTTTTCTAACAAGGACGTCAGCGCCGTCAAAGCAGGAAGTTTGCTGGCAGGGATGAGTGGGAGGCCGGCGGCCACGGAGCGCAGGAACAAGACATGCAAGACAGGATATGCCCGGAATAAACCACCGCGTCACGGTTATCTTTAAAAACACACACAGTCGCACAAAACAAGAGGGTCATGATTAGGTCTATTTTCAGAGTTTTTAAAAAGATTACAATCATTATTACATCCCCACTTTGAAAAAGATACATTAGCAAAACAAAAAAATAAAAGTCAAATCATTGATTTGGATTTTTTGTAGCATATTTTCCATACATAAAAACATTAAAGAACTCATTTCATTTGCAAAAGCTTTCAGATATAATCAATAAAAAGAGCGAGTCCCACGTCTGCTTCAGCAGTCCGTTTAAAAACGAGCAGCGTTTAGCTTCCTTCATTCATCTTCATCATTACTGGAATAATGTTGACTGGCTTCACAAAGACAAAACAAAAAACGATGTTCAACAACATGAAGAAAAAAAACAGAGAGCAGGATCATTTCTTCTTTTGCTACATGACACAGAGTGTTGTAACTAGATTCTATCACTGAATATCACAATAAATCACATTCCTTCATTTATTAGAGCAAGAATCAATTTGCATATTCACAGACATTTGTTGAAGCAAAGAATATTTCCATAAAATGTGCACGTATGTTCCTTCATCAGAGAATACAATACCAATGTGCTTTAGAGGTTCTAAAGGGTGAACAATAACCGGATCAGTGTAAAAAAATCCATCTTTTCTTAACAGTCAGGATTTTTCTCAAAGAACAGAAACGAGACATTTCAGACTTATTGCTTTTACCTTCTGATTGAATAAAAGCAGCTTGTGTCAGTCTGATCATGTGTTTGGTTTTGTTCAGTTCAGTCAAAACTCTCCTGGTTGATCTCAAATCAATCCTAAAGACAAACCTCAGTGTCACTGTGAAGCCAGACAGATGACAGGAAGCTTTAACATCACGAGAACAGATTTCATATTTCATTTTGTGGACTGCAAAACTTCACTAATGACTGCATTTCCATTTTTGGGTGAACTTATCCTTTAAGATTCACTCTCCACACAGATGCTGGGTACAGACCCCGAGTCCTGACCCTAAAAACGACCATTCTTGTGTGAGGTCCTGAAGTGGCCTCTCTCAGTGACCACTGTGCTCTTGTTGGATTTCCTGAACCTCAAAAAAGAGCACAGAATTCCCAGAAGACACTGAGGCGAACACAGAGCCACAGCTGTAGCTGCGGTCAGGTCGCGCCCGGCAGAATGAAAGGAATGTGGAGCTGGACTCTGTCGGAGAAAGGAAGCTTTGTCTCCGACTTTGTCTTACATTTAATGAGCGTCCTGGACTATCCCCATCTAGTTTAGAGCTGTAATAAAACAGCTGATGTTCCACATGAGTGAAACCAAATTACAAAAAATAATCTTCACAATTAGATTCCTGAGGACAGTTTTCACTGTTTTTTCATTTTTAATCATCAACTTAAAGGCCTTAATAAACCCAGTCTGCAGTCAGGTCTGTGGATTATAAAGAGCACCTTGGACATGTTTGTGGAAACACATGAAGTTGTGAAGTTTGTCAAATGTCACATTTTTTTTTATCTCGTCTCTGATGGCGTGGTAGGTGTCAGTATTTCCAAAACTAAAACAATATGCTTAGCTGGATAACCTGTAGAGAATATTTTGACATCTGGGCGAACTGACCCTTTAAAATCAAGGGACAAGAGCGGAAAAACATTATGAAAATAAATCTGCTAAAGCAGCCAGAAGCTCTAACTATGAAAATATGACCAACAACTTTGCATAATCCATCACATATATCAAAAATAGGACTTTTTCACATACACCTTTTGTAATTTTGATATTTTAGTGGTGTTTTGTGTTATTACTAATTGGACTAGAGAATACTGAAGCCCCTGGAAAGCTGGTTTTCAAATCATTTTAGTAGTTTTCACAATTTAAAAAATTAGAGGACTTCTTCTAAAAATCACAATTCAGTCTTTATCTCCTCACCACATGATGGTGGAAAGTCAGATTAAGATTTGTAGTCCACAGAACATGTCTGGAGCTTCACAGCAAACATGCTGTCGCAGCATTCTCCTAAAATGTTTTAAAATGGAAAAAATAACCTTAGTTGGGTGAATCCAAGTCCCCGGAAGCCCCGGAATCTAAAATTGATTTGAAAAGACGCCATTCACCCTTTTCTAAGACTGTAGCTGCTAAGCTAAAAACGTTAGCGCTCATCCTGTCTGAAGGAGGGGCACAAGTCTGACTGCGTGCCAAGGGTTTAAGATTTCTCTGAAGCTACAAAAAATGTGTCCTGTGCATGTGGGTGAGCAGATAATGATGAGACCCATCTTCAGTTTTGGATGAACTGTTGCTTCACACATTTACAGAACCGCAGCTAAGAAAATAGTGTTAGAGATGAAGATTCCTCTGTGTCTGAACAGCCACTGCAGCTTGACCTTTCTCCTCCACCAGCGACACACAGATGAGGGTGAAGCAGACTGACTTTAATCCACCGACAGGATATTTTCTGCTATCTCCCCTTTAACCAGCTGAACACGCGACTCAGCCTCCATCTCAGTCAGAAGACTTAAAACACGGATGTAAGTTGCTCTGAAGTGTTTTAACAACTTTGACTTTGGTTTTCCCTTTTCCAATAGCAGATGAAGTGAAAATAAAGGAGAAAAAAAACAACTTTTTCTTGCTTCTCTTTAACTCAGACAGCTCACTAAAATCTAAAAAACCCAGTGGAGATGAACTTTGAGAGCGACAGTAACGACCTGTCTGACTGAGCTGCTAATTTGCATCTTTGGTCCGTCACTTAACGATGTGCTTGAATAAAGTACACCCCTTTCATCTCTTTCTGTTGACAGCTCATTATCTCACATCTCTTTTGCTCAAAAACAAGTTTTCAGCCAGCCAGCCAGCCAGCCCGTCTACCCACCCATCCTTCCATCCGTCTCGACTCTATGTCGGGGGGGGGGGGATAATTTCGTTTTCAGTTCAGCCAGTTCACAAAGCAACCTCTAAACCTCCTGCTGCACCAAAAAGGGTCAGAAATTCTTCAGCTGAGGTTTAAAAGGCTTCCAGTCCTGCTAAAACTCTGACAGAAACCACTTTTTGACGTTTTGTAACGACTGAACTGAAAGTAAACTCTCCCCCAAAACCTTTCCATCCGTAACACGTCCACATTCGTTCAGCCACGTTCTCTCTCTTCCTTCATCGTCCGTTCAGTCTGCATACAGCTCAGTGCAGGAAAAATGACTACACTGAGGACAAATCTGCTCAAACGTGCTTGGAGTTTGTAATAGCAGCTTTTGTATCAGGTGAAGTTAACAGTGTGGCCGTCGTCAAACAAGTGTCCCTTTAAAAATGTCAAGTCCAAATGTCAAAAAGGGCTCCTGATAATCTCACAACACTGACGATCAATAGAACAACCCCGATGTAAAATAATCATGTTTTTCTTTTACAGGAATACCACTATTTAGCAGTTTTTACACTTGCAAGTATTTCATTAACAATATTTAACATTTTCAGCCCAATTAAAGGGATATTATTTCACATTAATTACATTCATTATGACATGATCTGATACTATTGGATTCCTAAAGCAGATGTTGTGTGAGCTAAAACATGATCAAATTAGAATCATTAATAGATGAATTGATAAAATCTTAATTCTCTCTGCACCATAATGAACCCTCACCTCCAACCCACTCTACCAATCCATCATGTGATGCCTGGTCAGCTTAGTGTTCATATCATCAGGAAGGCATTAGATGAACCGTGTTGGAGGGCCGCGACCTTCAAGCTCATCTTAAAAAGCTGATCAAAAGTTAAAAAGCATGAGATCCGGCACCTGCTGCGTTTCCTGGAGGCACTGGTTCCCTTTTCCTCCAGCAAACCCAGCAGCAGGGCCAGTTATATAATTCAAAGTGGCAGTGAATATTTGATCTGCAGTCTGTTTCAATTACGTCAAAATCAAGAAAAGAAAGGATTCCAAACTTGTGAGACATACTGACGTCTGACTCAGGCTCAGCTCCTTACTCAAACGATAGCAGGTCCGGATGCGGCTCAGAGTCCTCAGGACTCACTTCGCTGCCTTTACTGCAGGGGGCGCCGTTCCCCAGCAGCACCTCCTCGCCCAGGCTGATGCGGCAGGGAGTTTTCCCCGAGCGTGGGGTGGAGGCGAGCCGGGAGTCCGGCCCTGACACCTTCTGCCAGACGTCACAGGGCTGCGCTCTGGGCTCCGGCTGTGGTGGATCCTTGTTGATGAGGTCTGGAACGGAGAGCTGGAGCTTACGCTGATGCTCCTCCTCGCCTCCTTCACTGCTCCCGTTTTCCTACACCATCCTTCCTCTCCATCTATCACTCCATCAACTTTACCGTTGCTTCCCGTCGTCTCCCGATCGGGGATGACTTTCTCCTCTGCTGGCTCCGGTGGCGATGTAGTCTCTTCTTCCTCCTTCTCTCCCTGCCGCTGCTCCTCGCTGTTCCTCAGCTCCTCCTTGGCGATGAGGGGCTTCTTTTCAGGAGAGTCGAGGAAAGAGGAAGAGTCGGCCGCGTCTGGAGAGGAGACCACTGGGTCCGACGAGATCATCATGTCCTGGGTGGTCTTCAGGGCCCGAGGGAGGCGCTTCTTCCCCGATGGAGGTGGTGGGTCGAGCCGGGGGAAGGCGTCGAAGGAGGAGATGTGACTGCAGAGCGGGAGATATAGAGGCATTGAGACAAGACTTTCAAACACTGTCGCCTTGTTATGTTTTTAAAAATGAATAATTTGTTTTTCTACATTTTATCGTGGTACGAGTAACAAATCGCTTAAATTCTTAATAAGATATCAGCTAAGTCACACACTCATGAACTGAGAGCTTTCAGAGACTATCCACTCTCAGAGTCATGAATAAAACAGCAGGTTTTTCAAATTGGCCTCTTCTAGTAAACACGACCATCATCCTGTTTGGTGCCACTGATACACGCAAACCGATGACCCGCTGAATCATGCTCCAAGATTCTGGAGAACCGGCTTCAGAACTTTGGTAAAGAGGCCTAGTTAAGTAGCAGCCATGATAAAAGCTACTCAGATTCTTCAATGTGAAGCAATATGAGATGTTTTCATAAACATGTTTCTAACTAAACATGGTTGAAATCATCGAATCATATCTGTAATCTGAGGACGTTGTTTTACACTGCAGCAAACAACAAAACTGTGCCAAAATAAGTCAACAGTACAGAAGTGACGCATGAAAAATGAAGAAGATGAAGAACAAGAAAACACACATCTCTCCGTCTCTTGACAATCTTAATGATCAACATGGTAAGAACGTATAAGGCGAAGTAACCCAGATGTTCTTTTAGAAGCCTGTCTTCTTAACACCATGTCAGCAACATCCGCTGCTGAATAATTAAGCCGCCTCACATGAGTGCATTTAGACTCTTTTTTTCGTCCTTACGTTCTTATGATTCTCCTTTGCATCTTTCCACGAACTCATGATGTTTTCCATCAAGGTCAAGGAAAAAAAAAAAACCAGGAAGCAACTCTTCAGCTGGACTCTCCCATCGCCCTGCTGTTTAGGTTCCACCTTGTTTTAATTTTCTATTTTTTACTCCTTTAGGACAAAAACTCAGGCACACTGTTCACCTCACTTGAATTCAAGTACTGATTTTAATAACAACATTTCAGCATAAGGACCTTCAGCGGGCTATGAGAGTCCTTGGACCAAAACGTTGTTATTAAAATGTCCTGATTTTGTCTGTCCTTGGTCTTCTCCCATGCACCTGTCCATCTACCAGAGTGCAGAAGTTTTACACTGTGAACGTTTTAATTAAAAAATACGAGTTTTATTAAAATGATTCAATTAATTCCTCAGTTTTCACACAAAATGGCACACCACATAACATACTGGCTCATTTTCTTAAAGCAACAAACCAGCAGAAGGGTTCAGTGACAGTTTTACTTTCAACATACAGAAATGTTTATTAATATGCACTGTCCCTGTCAAATAAATAAATAAATATAAATAAATAATAAACCAGGAGAAGTGGGGGACAGTTGGATGTAGCATTAGCTGCTAACGCTAGTGTTACTTGCCTTGTGTTCACTGTTCCTCTTGTGACTTAACTGTCAGCACATTAATGTCAGCCAACGTTATACAAAGCGGTGCATCATTTCTCTCTGTGTGGGAATGTCGTAGCAGGTATGTGGATGGAGAATGTAGCGAGGAGCAGGTTTCTTTATGATAAAACACCTAGCTCCACCCGTACCAATCAGTCGGTGGTCCAGCAATATCCTTCCAGAACATGACTTGTGAATTAAACTAAATCTATTCACAGCTCAGTAAACGCAGACACACGAGAGCAGAGCTGCTGAAAAATGAATTCTGCTCAACTGATCTTCAGTTGAAGAGACAACAGATCAATGAAGGCTTCTTGAACAAATCCCAAAATACAGACAACCTGGGATGTATGAGTGTGTATGTATGCAGGTAATGAATGCACAAGTGGCTGAAAAGTTCAGTCGCACTCAATTTCAGGCGTCTGGCAGGTGCCTTTGATGTGTCATTATTCATTTAAAACCACATTTCACAGGAAAAAATCTTAAATCATTCACCTTTTTTTGGATCCAGTGCCTAATTCACACTGACACACACTTCACTCAGGGTGGGTAACTGAATATTTTTTGCCTGTTAGATAATGTCTTTCAGTAGTTTTATCAATTAATTAAGTATGGGGCCTGTCTGAGTCACAGTGAGGGATTAAAACCAGCAACCTTTGAAATGCGAGTTGGAAAATTAATTTAGGAGAGTGAACGTTAAATTATGATGATTTTGGGTTCAGGGTGAAAATTATGACTATAATTAAGTTCTTTCCTCACAACACATTTATTCAAGTTTCTGTGTGTGTGTGTGTGTGTGTGTGTGTGTGTGTGTGTGTGTGTGTACCTGTTTGCAGTGGTCTGGTTCAGTTGGTCCATACAGCTCCACACGGCACCAACGTTCTTATTGACCTCAGTCACCCCGATGTCACCGAGGTGGCTGGACTCCTTTCTTCTCAGCAAGTCATTGACCTGAGGGATGGAAGGAAGGAAGGAAGGAAGGAAGGAAGACAGAAAAACACAAGACAGGAATGACAGAAGGATTGGAAAAAAATGGAGGGAGGGAAGGAAGGATGAAATGAAGAAAGAAAGATGAAGAGAAGAAAGAGGTAGAAGAAAGAAAGAAAGAAAGAAATACATGGTAAATACAGACAAAAGTCCAGAGTATAAAAACAGGCAGAAAAAGAGGAAAGAGAGAGAAAGATGGACAGAAGGAGGAAAGAAGAGCAGAAAGAATGAAAGGTACTTTTTGAGTAAATACAGAAATGAGCTCCACTTAAGCAACAACAAAGTGATGAAATTGACTCCATGACTCAAATGTTCAGAGTTAGAGGAATAGATGGCGTGTGGACGTGCAGAACTTAATACTTGCTCTGCACTAACCTTTGCGCCGACAGCTTTGCCCAGATTAATTGCATTTTTAAGCCTCTGCTGGCCTCCGGAGGATGGAGAGTCGACGGAGCCGGAGCCCAGGTTAGGATTAGCTGATGTGGTGGCGCGTCGGGCCGAGTTCTGGCCCGGCCTGGAGGTCTGAGGACTCTGCTGCTGGGCAATGGAGTTCTCAAACATACTCTGATCAACTAGGGGGGGAGAGAGAAGACAGGGGAGAGAACGACAGGTGAATACAAAGCAGGATTTAACAGAAAGTCATTTTTACAGCACATGTGGCACAGCTGCAGACCCTCCAAGAACTAGAAAATAGAAATGGGATGTTCTTAGAGGTTTTGAAGGGGAATGAAAGGAATACTCCACTGAAAACGCAGGAATGATGTCAATTGGTTCCCATATATTTGTCACTTCAGGTCAGAAGTGGAATCCACTTTAACTGCTCCAATACAAGTTGATACAGCCGCAACAAATCTACAAACTCTCCACCTCTCGAGTGAGTACTTGGCACTCAAAAGGCAGAATTTTGGTGGAGTATTCCTTTGAGCTACCATGTCATGTTACTGATGTTGCATCATCACAGATTCAAAGTTATTCCGTGGGAATGCACACAACTTATGAGGGGACAGATGGCGGTGCGGTAACACTGTGTGTACTGATCACACAATAATACATAAAACAAAACAGAAACACATGCAGATAAATATGAAGAACACTTAAGGAAATGAAGCAGAAATGCAGGATCAGAAACAACAAAACATAAAAGAGGAGCTCAGGTGGTTTTCAGTCCACTTAGAACAGAAGATCTTACCTCGTGGAGAGAAATGTTTCTCGGAAGGCATTTAATGGGACATAAAAGCATCATATTTCAGATCATTTCACCTCTAACAGATGCAGATTATCTGCTTAGACACAAAAACGCTGATCTTCTACAAGAAGAAGAGTTAGAAGAGGTAATGGGCAAGAGAGCAGTCTGGAGGAGCGGCATACACATATCTCAAAGAGTACCGGCAGATAAATGGAGAGAAAATATCCCCATCTGGAATGAGACGGAGCATCAAAATCTCTAACCTTGACTTCCCTTTGCACACAAAAGCATTTCACTTACTCGGCCTATAGAGAGATCTACAAGAGCACATTAGCCAGAGACCAGAGGAAATGTGATCCGATAGTATGAAGCAACAGGATACAGAGGGCACCCACAGTAACTTCAAGGAGACGGAGAGAGAGAAAGACAGACATATATACATTTACTTTACAGCATGCAGGCGCTTATTCATAGGAGACATATTATCGTAAATCAATTCACTACAGCAGAGAAGTGCAAAGTGAAACCAGGGCAAATTACAGTCAATGTAATTATAGTAGATTGTGCATCTGTGTGTAGGTCAAAGAAGGCCACATTCAGACCTGTTCTGTTATCTGTTTGTGTATTGTGAGTGCATTTAAGATGATGTGTTATAACAGAACAGACGTTTTGCAGCTGACTCAGGGCTGCAACAGACAATTATTTTCCTTATCCAATCATCTGCAGATTACATTCACAATCAACGGATTCATCATTTAGCCCAAATGCCCCTCAAATTTCAATTTCCCAGAGCCCAAAGAGATGTTTTCAATTTCTTCTTCTGCCCCCAAAAACTCGTCATTAATTGTCAGAAATGAAAAAGAAGAGCAGCAAATCCTCATATTTAAGAAACTGGAATTAGCAGATAACATTGACTGTTTTGCTTTAAAAATGACTGAAATTTGACAGAAACAGGTTCATCAATCATCAGTTAGTTAGCAGTTAATTTTCTTTTGACCAACTTGAGCTAGGTTGCAACTTTTTTTGTAGAAGCCCTCTGCATTAGCATCAATGCATTTGCATCTTTTCTCGCAGGAGGCTACTTCTGATGCTGAGGAACATGAACATGGCCTTACTGCTGTTAGGCTACTAAAAAAACACTTATTAGTGAACCTATGATTAAATATGATTAATATGATGAATTAGAGTAATACATATGAGTCTGAAGGCTTTTCAGAGAACATACACTATTGTTTTATACTTACAACGAAGCAGCTAACTGTCAGTTAGCAAGTTAGCAACTTTGTTGGTTTGGAGAGTTTTAAAACCCCTCACTGAACGAGATATTGATATCAAAGTTGTAAAACCCATTACAGAGAAAAATGGAAGTTTTTGTGACTGACTCTTGCTGGCTTGTTCCAGCCGACGAGCCATGTTAGCTTGGTTTTAATTTGGCTTATCAGATAAAACCGTAGCCTAGCCTAGCTAACTGCGTCTCTTTTGTGACGTGCTGTCTTTGAATTTTGTAAAAAAAAAAAGAAAAGAAGGAAAGGAAAGGACATTTTTAACTTGTTCGGAACTAATTTTCCTGCTTGTTTGCATTGCTTGCCACATGACACATCAGTTGGTACATGCATCATTGGTCAGCATTGGGTTGACTACTCTTAGCGTTTTTATTGCAGTTTTACGAAGTGGAACTCAATAAAACATTCAATAGCTGTGCCTTGTTTTTACTGGAGGATGTCAGCTACGGTGCAGCTTTCAGAGCCCACTGAGAGGACGATATAAATTCCATGTTAATACCCTCCTGCCCATTTGAAACTGCGATACAAAAGCCACTCAATTTCCATGCTTTTGTTTTCGTTCAGCGATCTGCCAAGGTCATCTAGGCTGTGTTGACTGTACATCAAGGTCATCAAGTGATCTGAGGATCAATAGCGACACGCTGCACCGGCTATGAAACATCCTTATTGATCCCACCAGGCAACAAGGTCACATATTCCTCCCTCTTTAACTCCTAATGGAGAGGTAACGGATGGACTTTGTTATGTAGCGCGTCCCTTCGGGGACTTCGTGAAGGACACCAGCAAGGGACCATGTGTGTTCAACATGCCCAACTATGTGCTCTGGAAAATGTATGTAAAAGCTTCTGATGCTGGGATGACTTGTCTTCTGGAACCTCACGCCGCTGAAAAGGTGAAACCTGCTGCTTGGAAATGAGCCCAGGTGTCTCAGTCTGGCTCATTTACACACAGATGTGATTTATCATCACTATTTATGACCATTGCTCTGCTGGACTGTCCCTGAGCCAGCAGCTCTCAAAACTCTTTGCTCTTCCGGCTCCTGTACACTCTAAACGAATGCAAATTTGGCAATTTCTCAAAAGCTGCGTGCAAATGCCAGTCTGCCCACAGTGACTAGAGGTCAGTTTGTCTCCACAAAAAAAGAGTTATAGTGAAGGAGATGAAGTTGGGTATTATGGCGAAGTTTAAAACCAAAGACGACTCAAGATATATTTAAGTTATAGCTGATTATACAGGACGAAATTTTTTTTTTTTAGATATCACCGTCAACAGTTTTTCGGCATTTTGCATGAAATGGCAGGGAGAGAGAGAGAGAGAGAGAGAGAGAGAGAGAGAGAGAGAGAGAGAGAGAGAGAGAGAGCAGCTTGATATATGAGAGCCTGTCACAGCCTCAGAGACGAGCAGCACAACAACACATGACAGCAGTTTGTCTCCTCACTCACCAACCACCTCCTCTACTCCATGTGGGCTTTTTGTTTGTTTGTTTGTTTGTTTGGGGTTTTTGTTCTTGATCTGTTTCTTTGTTGTTGTTTTTATTCTATTTTATTTTAATTTTTTTTACATTTGACTCACACCCTATTGTATTAATATATTCTTGTTAATTGTTTCTTTCTTTATTGATTCTGAACAAATGTTAATTACTTCTATGCCATTTTGCCATTCTGCCATTTTTTTTCCCTTTTTATTTATCCATCTATGTTATTCTATTTAATGAATGGTATCATCCTTGAAGCTTTGGCAATATTGTTCATCTGACATTCATGCCAATAAAGCACATTGAAATTGAAATTGAAATTGAGAGAGAGAGAGAGAGATAACATGCAGCCTGATCCAAGGCCCAACTACTAGAGACTGTAAAAATATACAAAGAGCTAGCAGGGGGCAACTCCAGTGGTTTCAAAAATAAGTCTGATTGTATGTAGCATATGAGAAATTAGCCAATCGATTTAAGTCTTCTTCAATACAGCATGGCGTTGATGTGTGTAAATGATGGTCCCATTTAGAGTAAAATAGATACTAAAGCAGGTATGGTGTACAAGCATGACTATCTTGTGATTGACAAGTTGCTAACATGGTGTTTCCTCAGATTTTAGGTCCTGTCCAGTCCCTAGCACCACCCTCTTCTCCAAATGTGGTCACTTCTTGCTCCAAAAATCAAGATGACCACAGCGGTTAAGGCTAAACTTTCAAAACACTAGTCCACAAACCGATGGGTGACGTCACGGTAGGTTTAGACTTGGGCCAGAGTCAAACTGGGGATGGGGAGGTTATAAAGTATGAGTCTTTACCACTTGTCTACCATTTTCACATGAACAAAACAAAACGTATAAAAATAGGATGGTTCGTTACCAAAATGTAA
The DNA here is from genome assembly GCF_900880675.1 of Sparus aurata. Taxonomy (NCBI): domain Eukaryota; kingdom Metazoa; phylum Chordata; class Actinopteri; order Spariformes; family Sparidae; genus Sparus; species Sparus aurata. The sequence continues at coordinate 30,241,748 of NC_044197.1, read as the reverse complement.
GTAGTGTAAGTATTTTCCAAGATCTCTGATTAACTTCCAGAACAAGACACTGCTTTCAATAAAATTCAGATCTTTAAGACTATTTAAGACCATTTGAGAATTATGCTACTCAGTTTAATGCAGCAGGCACGAGATGTGATCGTCTTTCAGAGAAAAAGATGATGAAGATTCTGACAATCAAGAAAGTTTGAGGTGCGTCGATATAATCTTGTTAGGAAAAGAAGAATGAGCTTGTTTTCAGGTTACATCACAATCAACTGTCACTCAGTGGTTGTGAATTTGAAAAGTCCCCAATAAAGACCAGCTGGTTCCTAATGACCGAGGCAGGGTAACCGCAACATTTAGCTTTTCTCTGTGTATTACGAATAAACAGCTGAATGAGACTGTGTGAAAAGTTTTGACGTCAGCCCTGTGCACACTGCAGCGATCACAGGCCAATGACCAGGCACTTTTCTTTGCTCACAATCAAGCCAAATTGCTTCAGAGAAGTTGTAAATTTTATTCGTACCGTCAGCTTTACTCCTTTGTGCTCTTTTTAAATTAATTTCTTTCCCCTTCACTTCTCTCTCTCTAACTTTTTGAATTTAAAGTGACCACCAGGCAGCACTCAGGGAATTGTCAGACAGGAAACACCATGTGAAACCTAAAGCTCCTTTGCCTATTACAGTGCCTGGTGAACACCCTTGCCTTTCTTTCTCTCTCCCTCTGTCTCTCTCAGTCTCTCTCAGCGGGTTGAATCAACAGGCCCTGCCACTTCTCTCCAGAGATGATGTTAATTCAATACCCACAGATTGAAAGATCCGATGTTATTGAGTCCTGTTTCCTCCTGGCAGGACGTTCATTCGCTGCAGTTTAACAGACACTGTGTTGAGATTTCCCCGCAGATTCTGAACCTCACAGCTGAGAATTTCATTTGGGCACACAGTTAATTCATAGTGGAGATGGGACAGTTCTCTGTGCCTTAGCTCCGATGAGATAAAGGCTGATGAAACTGGTGCTTTGTTTCTACAAGTCTGCTTACTGAGGCATTAAAAATAGAGAAATAATTGTTAAATCACCCTCGATGCAACTTCAGCAGAGGTAATATTTCAATGAGGGCTGTTGTTGAAATCAAACAGTGTGATGTAAATGTAAGCTGAACTTTCTAACATTCAGTTTCAAATTTAGTAATCGCTGAATAAAATGACATCCGATAACCCAACTAAACATTAAACACTGTGGGCCTGTTCAATCCCTCTCTGGTGGTGTGTTGTTAAATTTCAGAAATTGTATCACATGTAATCAGTCTCTTCCGCAACCCAGCAGAAGAAGCAGGAGATGCACTGAGAAGAGAAACAGAGAACTGGAAAGAGACATCTCTTTGGCACAAAACAAAGTGGTCAACAAAAGTTCAGCATGAAGCTCTCACTCCCACTCATGTACCAGCAGCAGGAGGCGAAGCTGTACCATCTGAAATAATAACGCAACCTTCTGCAACACAGACAAAGCCGGAAAATCTACCGTAAAAGGAGAGTTCCTTCTAATCCTACAGTGTAATTATGGTTACGTTTACAAACCTGTGTGTTTGAACACATCTTTTCTCAAAAGCAGAGTCCAAATTCCAGCCACAGTGAAACGAGCAGGTTTCATGTTCTTTTATGTTTTTTTACGATCCGAGACAAAATGAGAAATCAATATAATAACAGCTGAACAGTGGGGATATTTCCAGAACATAACAGTTCTCCCTCATAGCAATCACTGTTACTTCACCCGTAAAATGACAAGCAGCAGCTGCCGCCTAATTTTGAATAATTGTTGGCTTTGCCAAGGAGGTTATGTTTTCACCCATGGCTGTGTTCGTTTGTTAGTCCATCTGTTTGTTGGTTGGTTGGCTTGTCAGTGCGACTGCACGAAGATTTGTGAGTGTATTTCCATGAAACTTGGATGGAGGATGGATCTCGGATCTTGACAAAGGGATGTATCCAAAATCTGACATATTTAGGTGACTGGTATCTATAGCCCTTTTTAGATAGAAAAGGCGGCACATTTGCTCCAAGGTAAGGACGGCAATGTGCCGGCCTGTCTTTCTAAAACGGAGGCATAATATTCCTCCTTTTCCAAAGGTAGGCGTAAACATGTGACGTGACGTGAAGCTCGAAGTTGGGCTGTGAACAGTGTCAAGGAATTTGACTTCAAAATAAGAGCTTTACATTGCACTCCACTGGAGTTTAGAACTGGGTTCTTAGTGGGGGGCTTTTAATTTGAAAGTAGCGACAGTTCCTAGCTTGCTGCTACACCAACAAGCTAACACAACCAAACAGCTACAGAGACCGAGGAGACGCTAGCATCTCCTGGATCTCAGCGGCTGTCCAGTTGCTCATCTTGACGTCTGCAGATGAAATGATGGACTGACTGCTGTGATCAGCTGTTTCCTGGTTTTAAAACTCCCCGGCTGTGGGTCGCACAACAGTGCAGGTCACTGACACCTCCACCCACCTCACGCATTTACGATATGCATTTAGTTTGGACAACCAGCCCTTCTTCATCAGAAAAACAGCTGTTTTGGTCATCTGTACAACCAGTTTTTTTATGACCAAATCTAAGTTTAATGTTAGGCGGGGACCTCTAATGGACGCAGTAATTATGACAGGAAAAAAGGAGGAAGTCAGGGCACAAGAGCATAAAGAGAGAGAAAGTCAGTAAATGAAGGAAGTGGTGTACGAAGGAAGGGTCAGACATAAAAGTTTATCATATTACGTATATTTAGTGCCCAAAGAAGCCCAGAAGAACTGGGTAATATTAGTTTTACGGGTGAGCTTATAGACCTTTAGCCTATCAACCCCGCAGATGCACGAATAACTCTTTCAAGACAGGTACTTGTTATTTCAGTGCTAGACTGGGTGTTATCCACAGCTACTTCAACAGTTAAACAAGCCCTCTGTCCCTACGTACTTTCATAGTATTCATAGTATCATGTTTAATTACTTACAGGTCACATTTTGGTGATCACAGTGTGACTGCTCCTGACATAAGGCTCCTCACACCTTGACTAGACATTTTTGCTCCACAGTTTTGTAAATCTTTCACTGCAGGATCATTATTCACAGACATCCTCTATTTTAGCAAAGAATAATGATGAATCAATGTGTAATTGTGATTATAGTTTTCATCATGTGGAACTTGTAATTGGCCAAATCAGCTCTCAGCGGGGTCTCAGGCAGCACCTCTGATACTTCGGCTCAACTGCCAGGCAGTCAGCGTGAGGATGTAATTATCTTAGTTCAGCTTTGGCATCGCCGATCAAAGTGCCAGACTCTTAGCTTTGTTCTTAGCTGAGGGTAACCCACTTCTGTCACAGCACAAACACAAAGCGCACACACACACACACACACCCACCCACACCCACACACACACACACACACACCCCGACTCATGTAACATACACAGACACGCCTATTTTTCTCTTCTTTAGTAACATGTAGTTTATAGATAAGTGTTATTTCGTTTTTCAACAATTCCCACAGACAAATCCCAATTGTTTGTTTTGTTGAGACTTTCAGAGTTAATGGCAGTCTCATTATGATTCCCAACATTACATTTCTCAAGTTCTTTAAAAAGCTTTTTCATCACCTCTGGATATCAATTGTCTGACAAAGACCCTGTGAGTGGTCAGAAACCTCTAGAAAAGTCCAGAAAGTGGACCTTTATGCTAAGATTGCTCTGTCAATAGTTTCCTAGTTCAAGAATGAGCTATGAAGCTCAACTTTTTAGTCAACATGGACGAAGAGTCTCAGAGGGAAGTTTGAACAGCTACAGTTTCAAAGCAGCTGGGCAAATCACACAATCGCAATTGATGTAGGCGACTACAGGCTCCAGAGTAGGTGCACCCTGAGTGGAGATTGATTTGCCAGTGCAATTATGAAACAGGAATAACAGGAACATTCACCCAAAAAAAACCAAAACTTAGACTTACCACCAACGATGGAAAGTTGAAAAGTTTCATAGCATAGAAAACATCTCTGGAGCTTCACAGGAACAAAGCCTTGCAGAATTCTCCTAAATAACTGAAGTAGATGTGTTTTTAAAAATGGCTCGATACAGCTTGTCCAGTGTTTTCTAAGTCTCTGGACGCACCTCCTAAGCAAAAAATCTCCAAATGATCCATGTGTACATTTATCTCTGACACTGCGAAGCTCGGAGAGTACGTTCCCACCTTCCTCTGAACTAAAACTGAAAAAGTTTAAAGTGAACACTGTGCTCTGGGGTAATAATAAATAGCATAATAAAATAAATAAATACATAAAACAGCGTCAACAAAATATATATCTGACGATCACCGTGATGATGAGATTTTTTGCTGTATTCATTTATGTTTCTTAATCAAAGTTTAACCTCGTCTTTTCTCTCCTTGAAACACTGAATTGATTGCATGTTGATCAGGGGAGAGTAATGACGCTCTGGTGCAACACATCAGAGCGAAGCTGCATCAGGGCGAGGAGCTGCGAGGGCAGAATTTGGGAGAGGCGAGTGTGACCTGAAGCACACTCACTCAGAGACACAAACATACTAATCCTCAGGCCAGACAGGATCATTATCACTGATGGATTAAATCAGAGCTCCTCACTTGCCTACATTAAGATATGCATGCATGTCCTGATGTGTGTGTGTGTGTGTGTGTGTGAGAGGCAAACTATTCATGTAAGTGAGGCTAATCATTGCTGAGGTTTGAAAGGAGGGAAGAAAAATACCTCCCGCTCACTCAGAGACGCACAGAGACGAGAAGTAGAGCCCACCATCAATTTTTTACCTGGGTTCATTATAACATGAATGATTAAAGTGGGTCAGTTCTGTTGGGGGGTCTGTCTGACTGATGAGAAGCCATATGCAGGACTAATGGAGGACGTTTCTGATTCACCTGACTAACACGCTGGCTTTCAAATCATACCTTCTGCCTGTTTTTTAGTCATTTTTCTACTTAAAAGTGGATTCACTTGAATTTCTCGATCACTGGAAAGAAAGTAAAAATGTCTTGAAGAGACATATCAACGTTTGTGTACATGGGTTTCAAAGTATTTTAGTAGGGAGGGTTTGTCTGGAGGTACAGTAATCCAAAAAATGAACATCACTTCAAGCCCTCAATAAAATACTAGACTAGTCATATGAGCATTTTCCTGATCCGTCACCTTTATGGTTAAAATCATGGTCCTTAGAATTCTGATAATATCAAAGTAATGTTCACAGTTCATGCTGGCAGTTATTCAAACACGTTCTCACTCTTCAAATGGTGCAGCTTGGTCAGTGGCCTTCAGCTTCAAACTATGACACTCTACCCAAAGAGTCAAGCTCAAGTTAGCAATAATACATCAGACTTACAGACTTTCCAAAATAAAGCTTGCTGTTCAGTTCACACATTCGGACATATTATGACTTTTGGACTGTTACTAACGTCAAACAGTGGAGCTTTAGTTAGGTTTGGGCACCAAAACCACTAACTACTACATATGTTCTGTCACATCACTTACCTAACTTAGTTATTTACCCAAAGTTACCTCACTAACTCATCTTTCTGATGTTTATGTGCTTCCTGTCTTAATGTTGAGTGTATATTGAAACGAGGTGGTCCTTATTAATAAACTTGCACAACAAATTTGACTATTGGTTTGGACAATTTATTAAGACACATCACCTTGGATCCAAGATAACCTTGATGAAGAATTTGGACTATTTCAACTTACAGAAAAAGCAAAAAATAATGGACAGGTTATTCAGCTATGAAAATAATTGTTACTTGCAGCTCTAGTGAAGTTGAGGCAACTCAACTATAGTCACGGTTAGTGCAAGATTGCGGGAATGATTGAAAAGAACCAGTACCAACGTTGAGAGAGGGGATGGAAACAATGATGTTTGGCCGCCAAAGACACTTTGTACGCCTGGCCGACCACCTCCTGAGGAGATTTTGCAGCCCTTAAACAGTGAACATTTTACTTATGAAGTTACTTAAACAACAAAAATAATCTAGATCTAAAGAAATCGAGCACATCTTGAAATTAAGATGCCATATTTTGATGTGTCTAATTCCTACATGATTGTTAATGTTCAGTTGTTTAACTGGTTGAATTATCTTCAGCACTCTCTGTATCAATCTGATCTGCAGCTTATTCTCCAGCTTAATTTCCCCACAGGGCATTCCATTGGTTTTATCTAATCTTATTAGCTAAATATGCTTTTCCTCTACACTCAGCGGTGCATGAGGAGGAACTGACAGCTCAGCGGTGAACTCTGAACTCTGCAGAAGTCTGACGCTCTGTCTACGAAGCTGATCCTTCTTCCTCTTGTGTCCCAGCTGACCTGTCCTCCTGTTCGTCAACAGGGGCTTCCTCATTGTAAACAGAGCAGGGCCCCAAACCTTGAATTCCAATTCTTTCAGAACATCAGTCAGCATCTGTCTTGTCGTGACAGTCTTGAGCCTCTCAGTCTGACCCTCGGTCTCAGGGGGAAACAGAAGCTCCATTAACATAACTGACTCGTCCCCTCTTCCTCCTCGTCTTCTTCTACCTGAAGTAACCTTTTCACACGCGACACCTTTGTGTCTCACTCTGCGATCGTTTTTTATGGCAGGAGCAGCATTTAGGCACTCGAAACTGTGGAGTGAAACTAATACTAATGAAACCCTGAAACAAACTTCTTAACGTGCAAAGCTAAAATTCTCCTTCCCAGCTAATACTAATGATGTCCCGCTATAAAATTTAGCACATAGAATGAATTATCCCACATAATCTTCTCTGAATCTAATACAGATCACATTTTTTTCTAACGAGGACATCAGATGAGGTGAATTACTGCAGCACAAACCTCCATTTTTTAAAAAGCACTTCAGCCATTCGAACTTATAATTTTTTTTTTTTAATATTTGGCGTTTAATGTGTCACATGTGCTCATCCAGGAATGATCAGTCACTGGGAAGACTGGGAGTCATACCGTGAAGAGTGTCAAGTTCAGCTTGCAGCTTCTCATAACGTGGGCTGAATCTTGAAAACACAACCCCACTAAGTAAGCGTTCTGCCTGTTTGATGTTGTTGATAAAGGTTCCCTGTGGAGTTTGTAGTAAACAAACTAAATATTCCCCCAGTGTTTCAGTTATTGTATCCTTAAGGCTTTATTAACCTGAGTGTTTTTTACTCCTCGCAAAACTTTTGCAAAACCAATGTTTTGTAGGAAAATATAACATATTGAGACCCATGTTTGATTGCCAGTCTTCTTCATCCATGCTTTCTTCTGTTGGCACAATGCTACATTCTTTGGCAGCAGTGTATCATGCTGTGTGTGTGTGTGTGTGTGTGCCAGAGATGTGGACTAGAGTCGATTCGAGTCGCTGTTTCGATGAATTGGGATTCAACTTGAAAGCAAATAAATAACTTGGGGCTCGTCCTGATGTCTCAAATGATTTCACAGTGTTCATGTTATGTTTGAGTATTTGTATTTCCATGGATGGTTATTCTAAAAGTAGGCTGGAAGAAGAGATCTGCAGATGTACTGTTTGCTGCTTCAGAGCCTGAACGTGTTCAGCAAACAGGCAGACGGGGGAGGAATGTAACAACGTTTGATGTTACAGTCTAGCTGTCAGTTCTTCACTGTTTATGAATATTTTTTAGGTGAAGAAGAAATCAGGATATATTGTTACATTATTTTTTTGGTCCAATAAATACCAATAATTATGACACAAATTAAATTCATTCGCATACTATTTGACCAGGATTGATACATATGCAAATAACACAATTATCACTAATGACTTAAGTGAGATTAAGTGATTAGTATTTTAAAAACAGCAACATTTTGTTCATGTTATTTAAGACTACAATAATAAACTGATCTGTGTGAATAATGATTCAAGCAGCAGATTAAAAGTGCATAATAATGACATTTTTTTTTTACCATCATCATCAGAGATATGTTGCAGAGCAGCAAACCAGCAAGTGAGTGAGGATGATATTGTGCAAACGATGGAAATTATTAATTTTTGGTGTTTTTTCATCAACTTGATAACGATGTAAAATCATCAAAACTGTCAACTTGGGCAAAGTCCCTATTTGTTGGTTTGTACTTCAGAATATTACAACATCCAAGACGATCACCATTTATCACACAAACTGGTTATGACTTTTCAGACAAACTAGCAGCATACAGAGAGAACACGACTACATGAGTGACTTCTAAGTGGACACATGGATTTGATGACACATGGCTGCCTTATCCATCTCCTAAAAAACAACTGAAAATTATTCTTTCTACTGCCTTTCCAACTTCTGCATTCTAATGTTTCCATTTATTATGGTTACACGTGAGGTATTGTTGCTGTTGCCTTACAGACTATTCACCTCATCTCCTGTCGTAAACTTGCGCACCCTATTAGAGCTGCACTACTGCTTATAAAAGTGGGATTCAATGATGATGTTATTCTCCACATTCTCTAGACTATCCTTGTACCCTACTTTCAGTATTTCTCAATGACACAAACATGGACAGTGGCATTAGTGTGTCCTCCATTAGTCACATGTGTCAGATAGGGAGAGAGCGGAAAGTGGAAAAGTGAAGCAGGAGATGAGAGACCTCGGCAGTATGAGCGGTGGTTGTGGATGGAAAATGTGTGCTCAAGTTTTCTTACGGGTCAGCGAGAAAGACTTGAGGCAAATGTTCTCCATTTGAATATGCAAACACATCCTATAGTCTCACCACCACAAAAACTGTTAAACCATGCAGCAGGGTGCTTTCATTACTGAACATATAGAACTCCTGAGGCACTAAAGAGTCCAACCAAACAAAATTTAACAACTTCAAGAGGAGAAAGTGAGCATTCTATTCTGTGAATATTTCTTCTTAAAAAAACAGGTAGGGATACGAGCAACCCTTAACCCCCTAAACAATCAATATGACTGAAAACACCTCAAAGGTTGTGTATAATTAACAGGACTATGAGGCTCTGTTACGCTGTACTCACTTACAATGATAACTGCAGCTAAATGCTTATGTTAAACTATTTACCAGCCAATAACAAAGTGAAAAAATTCTGACGGGCTGTTATTGCGAGATTAAAGGTTACGTGATCCCTGAGGTTATTTTATTATGAACTAAGTTTCATTGTAATTCAACCAACAGCTAAGAAGACATTTTAATATCATAATTTTTTTTTTAAAAAGACAACCAACAAAGACAAAACCAAGGTCCTTCACATTTCACAAATCATTTTTCTTCCTAAAGTCCCTCCCTGCATCAGCTCTCTGTCCACCCGTGTCAGGTCCACCTGAAGAAACCTTGGTATAATCTTGGACCAATATATCACCAAACCTATACAGACCCGTTTTCTCAAAATCAGGAACCTTGCCAAAATCAAATCCCTGCTTTCCACAAGAGATCTTAAAGTCCATGCACAAGTTTTTTTTCCCACCTTGGTTACAGTAATGCCATCTACTCCTGTCTCAAACAAGCAGCTCTCTCCCGCCTTCTAGTTGTTTAAAATGCAGCAGCCAGATTATTCACTTGTACCAGTTGCAGGTCACATATCCCTTTAATCCTTGCATACCTTCACCGGCTCCCTGTGAAATACAGAACTGATTTGAAGTTACTTCTCTTCACGTACAAGGCCCGACATGATTCTGCCCCTTCGTACATCTTTGATCACCTACATCCCATTCAACCCTCAGACACCATAGATAAACTGAACAAGGTCTTTTAACTGTTCCCCATTCTCTCTGCAAAACTAATGGAGATTGTGCCTTTGCTGTTGGGTCTCCATTCATCTGGAGCAGTCTACCTCCCTCAATTAGATCTGCTGTCTGTTAATAACTAACAATTTGATTTTTTTATTGCGCGTCATGTGTATATTTTCATTTTTCATGTGTCTGTTGTTGTTTTGCCTCCATTATACCCTGTGAAATACTTTGCAACTCTGGTTTTATATGAATAAAATGTTACTTATATTGTGGAGAAACATGAATGTCTTACAAAATGTTGTGCCAATCAAACTTGAAGATTTTTAGATATTTCTTTATTCTTTATTTCTTTTACATGAAAATTTCGACCTGCTGGTGACAGGAGATGAAAATTCAGCCACTGGAAGTAAGTTGGATTCATCCTCTCTGCATCTTGGGTACATGTGCCAAAACTCATGTTAATCCATTCGATAGCTTTTGAAATATTTCATTTTCGCAAAGTGTAGGACTGACTGACAACGCTGCCACGAAATTAACCCTTTTTGCAGCTTTTTTCCTTTTTGATATTCTTTGATATTAATTCTACATATATCCACTGACGAAGTCTTGGTGCTAAAGCCCCAACAATATAAATTTTTTTACTCACTGTGTTGGACTAGATCTCTAAATTAATAACGCACGGGATGAAGCCTGTCATAAAAGATGGTGCGATACTGTTTCAACCCCTCCTACTTACTGCGGCATCAACAGACCACAGTACACTGCAGCTGCAGCACATGTTCTGTTTTAATTAAAGGGAACAGCAGCTGGGAAAGCTTGCTCTCTGTAACTTACTACACTATTACCGTAATATGACTACCCCCTGCACATGCACATACAAACCCAACAGCAACATGGAATTACATTACTTCACTTGTTGGCACTTGTTCATAAACATTCTGGGAAATTACCAACCAAACTAGAAGACTTCCTGGCAGAGAAGTGCAAACTTGAACAAAAAAACAATACCTGTTCCCAACTGAGCAACAGCATTTTCCGACATTATTATATCAAAATTTGTTGTGACTCTCCTGCTGAAATAAAATGTAATTTAAAACCAGAATAAAAACACCATTAATCTGCCCAAGTTATAAAACTAACCTGATCTTAAATCTAGGTCACATTACTGCTCTGACGACGACATGAGAAACAGGAGGGGGAAAAAAAATGGGATAGCCTAAAACCAGACTAGAGGACTGCAGGTTGTAGCCAGACATGTTTGGGTGCCTTCATCCTTATCTGTATCAAAGTCATCAGATCAATAATTCATTCAGCCATTTGCCACATCAGTGTCTGTCTGACCCCAGGGCTCCTGGAAGTGAGCGTCTGAGAGGCAGAAGAACGAGTGTAGCCATGAATGAAGCAGCGAGGGGCACCGAGGCAGCAGGAAAATAACAAGTCTGTCGTTCCAGGCATTTGGTTACTCACTGTCTTCTTTCTGATTCTCTTTGTGTGCCGTTGTGTGTTTCTGGCCTTAAACGTGGAATTATGTTTTCACCCTTGGGTTTTTCCTAAAGCAGAATTCAGGATTTAGAATTTGGAATTTAGATTTATTTCGGCAAGGATTAGGTCTTGAAGGCTTCAAATAAATGATATTTGAGGATTAGCACACTACTTTAGAGGTCCACCCAAACCCTGGTAGCAGACACCTGACCTGGGACCTGTAAGAGTTTAGATCTACGTTTTATAGATTCAGTTTTGTCCTGGTCACTTCCTTTTTCTATTACCTTGGGTCTCAGGTCTGTTTAACATTATATGTTACACCAATGTGGTTCCAAGAAGACCCAGTCGTGATCCCCCAGTAGAGAGCACAGGTGAACAAGCAGTCTTTATCATACTACATCATACTACTGACAAAGGGCAAATATTTAAGTAATCTTTAATATGCGAGACGCAAAGCTGATTCAAACTACTTCCATTGACAGCAAGTGTACTTTTAAGCTTCCCGTGTAAAAAAAAAAAAAAAAGTGGATTAGCCAGGCCGTTTCAATCAGCACGACAAATAACCTGGATGTAACCAACTAAATTTCTTAGCATGGATGATAATTTAATTCGGCATATCTAGGCGCATGGGAATAAGGAGCTGATTGGAGCTGATGCCCATAAAGATATTAATGGGTAAAAAATAATATACATATATTGGCCAGTACACGCACATTTTTTAGATATGGTTGTCATACCGCAGTGAAGATATACAAGAGGCAGGATAATTTACAGAAAAAAAAGATTTCTGCACATAGCGTAACATTTATGCCGGTTAGGTCTGGTTCCTGATTGTTGTACTTTTGGGTGTTCAGGTCTAAGAGTGAATCTCTTGCCCCACAAGGACCTCTATACTGATTTGCTAAAAGTGTGTGATATGTGATTGTTGAACATGTCCTTTGAGAACTATGAGAACCTCTCTTTTGGTTTCAGTCTTTACACAATTTTGGAACCTGGCTGCATGGATTTGTTCCCATTCAGTCACAAGAACATTGATGAGGTCTAACAATGATCACTGGTGATCATGTAGGGCTTGGAGTAAAGGTTTCTAGTTCATCCCGAAGGTGTTGGATGGTTGGTGCCAAGTTCCTCCACATCAAAGAGTAACAAATATTTATTTTAAGAACTTGCTTCGTGTAAGGGAAAAAGGTCACGTCAAAGCAGGAAAGGGACACAAAGGGGCCTAACAAGTAAGACAAACTTTGTGTTTTTTTGTGCTTGGCAATCTGAGTTTGTTTGAACGAGACATGAACCGTGGGGAACTTGTACGTGTCTGTGTGTGTCTTATCTTGAGACTTAATATGACACATCAAACACACAAAAAAAGTTAAATATCACTGACTAAAGATGATCAAAGGTGTCTCCTTTATTCCCCTCTTCAGTTCTTGCTTGTCTCAGTGGGACTTGTTCTCTTTAAGGTTGATGTTAACATCCATCTCCATTTTGAATTCAGCTTATGTGTGTTAGTTATACTTGACAGATTTCTTTTGTCAGCGTATATGTGAAGAAAGACAAAGGAAGCTGTATAAAAAAGGAAATGGGACAAGACAGACGGGCTGACAGACAGACGTGACCGTGACAAGCCATCAACAGCGCTCTGATCCAAGATCAGTTTGCTCTTTTGGACTGTTACATCTGGAGCTCCACATGTTCTGGATTTCATACCATGCCAAGCTGCTCAGCACTGCATCATGGGAACATCAAAGCCAATCGCCACCAAATCCAGATGTCGACCCACCGCTGAAATCTAGTCAGAACATGAGCTCTGCTATGCGCGAGTCCCTGCTGCCCGAAAATATTTTTGCACCGTGTGAATGATCAGGAAAATGCAAAAAAACTGCCTCCACGAGGAAGCCTAATCTGATTTAGCAGTGGCAGCCAAGAAGTTAAGAGATGAGAGTGGAAGGTCGCCAGTCCAAAACCAATGACCTGATGGGAAAATGTGGTCAGGGTCCGTGAATGTAAAGGCCCCCACACACCCCTCAGACTGAAACCAACGTCCAACGGCCTTTATCCGACCACTCTGTTGCCTCTCGTCTGACCCGTTCGGCACAAAAGTTGCATTGAGCACACCGCTTCGACGTGCTGCCAGCTCCACAGTAGCGTGTACGTTCTGCGCATGTGCGAGATGCAATAAGCAGGTGGTAATAGTGTTGTGTATAAAAAAGATGCTGGTCGAGAGCTTTATGCACGCAACTCTCTTTACTTTCGATCAAAACGAAACTTAACTATTTCAGACAAAAACAGCTGCATACTAAACATGCAGCGAAGCATTACCAAACAAACACTGATTAATTCCTCCTGAATGGACATAGCAGCTAGTCTCGTGCCGTTAACGTTACCCCGAAACATGAAAACAGGGAATGATGGCACGGAGTGCATAGAAAAACAAAGCGCACACAGTATTCTGCCCCTACCACACACCACACTGATTCGCTAGCACACCGCCAATCAGAGAATTCAATGGCTCAGACGGCCGACAGCCAACCTCCTCAGACTTCACATGTTGAGGCAGGAACACACCGGCCTAACCGTTGGACGTCTGAAGCGTTTGGGGAGACTATGATGGGGTCGGGAACAAATCTGTTCAGTGTGTTTGTTGCCGCGCGGACGTTGTCTGCTCCGATTCAACATGCGAAGTCTGAGGAGGTTGGCTGTCGGCCGTCTGAGCCATTGGATTCTCTGATTGGTTGTGTGCCAGCTGTATGACCATTTTGATTGGCGGTGTCCTAGCGAATCAGTGTGGTGTTTGGGAAAGGCAGAATACTGTGTGCGCTTTGTTTTTCTATACACTCCGTTCCGTCATTCCTAGTTTTCATGTTTTGGAGTAACTCCTGTTACTGGCACGAGACTAGCTGCTATGTCCGTTCAGGATGAATTAATCTGTGTTCGTTTGGTAATGCCTCGCTGCATGTTTAGTATGCAGCTGTTTTTGTCTGAAATAGTTAGCATAAAGCTCTCGACCAGCGTCTTTTTTATATAGACTAGAGCCACCCACTTATTGCCTCTTGCGCAAGCACAGAACGTACACGCTACTGTGTAGCTGGCAGCACGTCGAAGTGGTGTGTTCAATGCAACTTTTGCAGTTGGCTGTTGGTTTGAGTCTGGGCGGTGTGTGGGGGCCTTTGAATCAGAGCAGACAATGTCTGTGCGGCTCCGAAAGCTTCCGCCACAGCTGAACACACCGAATAGATTTGTTCCCGACCTTGTCCGAGTCTCCCCAAATGCTTCAGAAGTCCAACGGTTGGGCCGGTGTGTTCCTGTCTTAAGGCTGCAGAGGGCAGCATCCATTTCATTATGGTTTGATCTGTCAATATTTTTAAGTTAAGTTATTAATTGTTGGTTAATGAAATGTCAGAAAAAATTAAATATGCCCATTCTAAGTGCTGGTTTGGTCCCAAAAAAGGGAATAAATTCAATTTACATTAAAACTGCAAGCAGTGATGAACGGGCCCTCGCAGTCCACATGTGTCGGGCTGCAGCGCTGTCGGACTGCACGCTCACCTATTACAAGCATGTCATGACGGGGAGAAAACAAGCAGTGAACGTCATGTCAATCGGATGATGTTTATCTGACTTCCTGTGTCCAGTGGGTGGCGCTATGGATATGACACAGTATTGATGCACAGATCTATTCATGGCGACTCCCTCTAGATTCCTGAGAGATTTGGCCGAGATAGGAAATTGTATGAAGAAGTTATTAGGACTCGATGCTTCATGACGAAGGATTTTTATGGCAGGCACCGCCACAGCCAGCAGGTATGACGTAGGATAAAGATTTCCATAACTTTTCATCTTCAAGGTCAGAGGATGATACTGAGTGACTGTGAAGTGGGTGGTGTTACATCTGTAGGAGGAGATAATTGGCCGCCAATATTTCAAAATGGCGGCCAAAAGCAAAATGGCCGACATAGTATTGATGCTGAGATTTATTCGGGGAGACAGCCTCTACACTTATGAGCAGTTTGGTGTGGATAGGAAATTGCATGTGGAAGTTATAAAGCCTTGATGCTTGACAGCGTGAGGAAAAAATGGTTTCCACCGCCCCGCCCTCTAAAGTTTGACGCAGCTGAATGATTTCCATAACTTTTGTTCTTCAAGGCATGAAGAAGATAATTGAGTTAATTTGAAGACTGTGGTGTTTAAGCTCTAGGACAAGATAGTTTTCAAAGTAGGCATGAATTTGGGAAAAATGCCGCCACACATCAAAATGGCTGACTTCCTGTTGGAGTGAAAGTATGGGTCCCCCAGACTTTTTTGTGCGTCTGGTCTTGAGGAATCTGCGTACCGAATTTCGTTTGTCTACGCGCATGTGGAAGGCAGGGAAGAAAATTAGGGGGCGCTACAGAGCCTGCAGGGCATGACCACGCCCAGTGACAATGCAGGATCGTAATTTTCGCCAGATGTGACGTATATTCCAAATTTGGTGAGTTTTTGGGTATGTTCAGGCATCCAAAACTGCATTCAAACTTGGAGAAGAAAATTTCTTTCCTTCCAATTACAATAGGGACCTCGCAGGTCTACCTGCTCAGGCCCTAATTAATATATAACAGAGGAAAGCTAATATAACCCTCCTTCACAGTCACAACAGTCTACACAACAGCTACGTTTGTTATATGCTTAGTGTGAATCTGTCCTGTTTGGCACTGATCATTAAGGTTTAGAGGATTAATTGCTCAGCTTTTTTCAACCCTCTGCTCTTCTGGTGCAGACGTGGTCATTAATTTCCGCACTGCGATGGTCTGTTTGTTTTTCTGTGACCCCTCATGTGTCTGTCAGCACTACTTCACATTAAGCAAACAACCTCAGCTAACTCCTCACCAGCGCAGGGTACACTTAATTAATATTCTGTAGCCGGTTGTTTATCTATGACACATGTGTGTCTTAACCCTTCATGCATTTCCATATGAACAGACTTTAATATAAAATGAAGTCAGAAAGTAAATTATGTGGAAACTCAAACAAATCAGGTAGACACTCACAATTCACATCCATATAACATGTTATTGAGAAACCATTAATCTGCTGCTATAACAGCCTCCACCCTTCTGGTTTCCATCAGATTTTGGATCCCTGCTATCATCTTGGAAGATAAGATCTGGCTTGTAGTTTGAAAACAGAGACTGGGATATCCACAGACTTCTGCTCATGTGATAAATACTTAGGCTGTACTCCAGCAGTACTCCCTGCTTTTGGTGAGTAATATGTAGTTATATATAGACACAAACCTATGAAATATTAGACATTTTCCTATTTCCTGTTTGTACAATGGTAGTTATCACTGTCAAGGATACGTGCATTAGCTGTTGGAGAAAATTAGCAGGACCAATTCACAGCAATATTGGATTTTGGTTCGTGGCAGGTCGGGGCTAGCTGGTTAGCATGCTTATTTCAGTATCTCTGTAAAAATACATAGCCTTCATAACATCAATTTGCTGAAAAAAGCGTGTTTTGGCAAATGCAATATGTATTTAGGATGTTCCTGTTTGGAATCCCAAAACATGAGAGGAGAGAATGGAAATTCAAATAAATAACCCCTGCAGCTCACTTATCATCGCTGATGGTCAACATTTACAAACTTCACTTCCTGTGTGCTTCAGTCTCATCTTCAGCAGTGAAACAGATCAGTTGGATTGAGGTGATGTGACTATGTTGATGAGTGAGGAAAAATTCAGTTTGGACCTAATAAACTATGTTGTCTTGTCTGTACACTGTGATTAGGATGACTGTACCGTACAGTTCACCTACCATGGATGAACACACCCTCCAAAGGTCCTGAAAATAAAAGTCAGCACTTGAACCTCAGTGTAAAGTTAAAATCCAATTTGCTGCAGAACAGAAACAAAGTCATACAAGAACTGCCATAGTTGTATTCCTTAAAGACTGCACCTGTGTAAGTTCCAGCCAACCGGCAGAAATATTTTTCAGATCCAGAGTTTGTGTAGGTGTGTCAGACATTGCTTGGCTACATCCGTGGTTTCTGTGTGTATTAGAGTGTGTCCCTGCAGGTGACAGACTGAGCTTGTAAAGAAGCATATTGATCTGTGCTGCTCCCTCGCTGTCCCAGTAGTTAACCCCAGTTTCAAACAACACATGCCTGTGACAGGGAAATCGATACGAGTCACCGAAGCGTGCTCTGCTTGGTCGCACTGGTTGGCAATGTAGCCCTCAGACTGCAACGACAAGCCCCATCAGACAATTAATTAATGCTGAGCAGAGGGAGGAAACCACAAGAGTGTGAGAGAGAAGAACTGAGACAGTTATAAAGATTTGCAATTTAAAGGGTAGTGTCTGATGGCAGAGAGGCACATTTAATCCTTAAAAAGACCTTTTGAAAACCAAATATGAGATCATTTAGTGAACAAATGTTACAGTTGAAAAGCTACACAGGAGGGAATGCTTTTAGGATTACTTGTCTCATCAGTATAACT
Organism: Sparus aurata; assembly: GCF_900880675.1. Taxonomy (NCBI): domain Eukaryota; kingdom Metazoa; phylum Chordata; class Actinopteri; order Spariformes; family Sparidae; genus Sparus; species Sparus aurata. The sequence goes on along the minus strand of NC_044197.1, from coordinate 30,224,107 downwards.
CTATTACAAGATGCATCTTTTTTGTTAATCTTTTCTTGTCATTATTAAGAGCATAAAGTTGAGTTCAATAATGATAATGATTCATCATCATGATTAAAGGAGAACTTCGGTTCGATTTAAACATGCAGCTTCATTGCTCAAGCTTCCCCCTGACTTGCCAGTACCGAAGACGCGAACACATTTGGTCCAACCATTACAGAGCTCCGTGAACGGAGACTTAGCATTGACAGCTAACAGCATGGGGTCAGAACTTTACACTGTGTTTTAAGCGTCTTAACATGCTCGACATATCACACCGAATGTTATGCAACAACAGCAGACACCTTAGCACACAGCACTGTAGCGTGTATGACTCAAAATGAATAAAAAAGTAGTTAAAACAGTGTGTTTGTGCAAGCAGCTACTTACCTGTTTGTTGACATCCGTGTGTTCCGGTAGCTAGACCAAACTAGCATATCCATCGAGTGTGCACTTAACAGGCTTAACAGGCTATTGTAAGGCTCATGGCACATGACAGGCTGTAAAATGGACATGTACATTATGAACATAAACACGAAAATGCTGGATTACGTTTCCGTCTCTGCCAGTGAGGGAGTAAGTGCACGCTCGACGGATTGACTAGTTTGGTCTAGCTACCGGAAGACACGGATGTCAACAAACAGGTAAGAAGCTCCTTGCACAAACACACTGTTTTAACTACTTTTTTATTCAGTTTGAGTCATACACGCTACAGTGCTGTGTGCTAAGGTGTCTGCTGATGTTGCATAACTTTTGGTGTGAGATGTGGAGCATGTTAAGACGCTTAAAACCCAGTGTAAAGGTCTGACCCCATGCTGTTAGCTGTCAATGCTAAGTCTCCGTTCACGGAGCTCTGTAATGGCTGGACCAAATGTGTTTGCGTCTTCAGTACTGGCAAGTCAAGGGTAGCTTGAGCAATGAAGCTGCAGGTTTAAATCGACCGAAGTTCTCCTTTAAACTCAGAGCAAGCAGCCTGATTTTATAACGTTATTTACCCTTTTACATTGCAGATTTACACTAATAATACAACATATGATCAAAAATAAACTATGATAAAATATATTTAATTGATCCTCCAGGGGGAAAATTCACAGGCTCCCAAACAGATAAAGTATAAAGTACTTTAAAATTACCTCCATCTATTCCAACTTTAACATTAATATGACAAACACACGAATGAATGGCCTGTTTCAGAATAATATGCATTATTCTGCATATGAACCTTGACCTATGGTACTTTAATGCTAATACTATTCTCGACTTTTGGACTGGTAACATAGAAATTCTGCATGGTGTCATTACCGCTTTTTCTGAAGTACAATATCTGAGCTATTCTTTCACCTCTGCTGCAGGGTGCTAGAAACCCATTATGGTATCAGTCAGTCACCCAATCTGCCCGCTGACACTGAAGTTTAGTATGACAACAAATGACCTCTCATACGCCCCACCAGACACCAACACAACGTCTTCTTGCCAGAGTTCGACTGTATCTTATAAATTCATTAGATGCTGAATCAATAACCAGTTAAGACTGAAGGAACATGTTCAAACTTTGCTGAACCTGCCACACGAACACACACACCGAGCTCACAAAGGGAACTAATCTGCCTCTGCCTCTGATCTCACTGCAAACCGCTGAACAGACTGTTAATATCAGTCAACATCCTCTAAAAAGCTGCTCCGCATAACTCTTTCTTCACCACAGGACCTTCACATGGGGACAACTGACCTCCAGCATCACTGTCAAGGTAAAAGCCCGGGGGCTGTACTTGTTTTTGAAACCACACAACATGAATCACTAATAGATGAATCAGCAACAAGAGACTGTTTAGACATACACTATGTCTGGCATTTTGGAGAGGTCGGAGGAAGAGCTCAGTTCAAGAGATGACGAGAGGATAAGGTTAAGGTCGAGCACATGAGAAAAATATAGATTATATCAAAGTACGAAGAGGAGAGAGAGCCGAGAGTATTTACCCCAGAGGCTTGAACAGAGAGATGTGTCAAGAGCAGCCTGGAAATAGAAGAAGGTAGAAGGTTTGGAATAAAGTTTGAGTTGGTGCCTGTGTTGATCCGTTTTGTTTAAGTTCTAAGTCAGAGCTGCAATGATTTTCAAGCAAAAATGTCAAATACTTGTGGGTTTCAGCTTCTTAAAGGTAGAGAGAAGGTGATTTTGGAGAAAGACAGTTGATGGCTGAGTCTCATTTCCAGGTCGTCAAGTTCCGACGCTTATGGTCAGAGTTTCAGACTGAATACCGACCCAAAGAGTCTGAATTTAACATCCTGAGAATGAGAAAACAACAATCGAGCTTTCTTCAGGATAGCCATTGTGATAAAGAAACAACATGAAGACGTGACTGTGGCCTCTAGGATATTGTGATATTTTTTTTTTTTACATTTTATAGACTAAATGATTAGTTCATTAATCATGTAAATAATTGGAGGACTAATCATTAATGAAAATAATCGTTAGTTGCAGCCCAATTCCAAACTTATGTAATGGAACTAGATATACAGAAAATAAGGATAGATTGAGCGGTTTTCACAGTTTCATAAGATGATTCAAGGTTAAGACTAACATCTGGTACAGGTCTGACCCTAACTTTGATGCAAAATGCCAAAAATGTGTGTACATAAATTTCACAAAGGAACAATGTGCACCAGGCCCAAGAAGAAATTTCTGTTTCAATGTGTTATAATTTGTTTCAGTCAAAGTAGTTGTTATGGTGACAGAAGGATGGCGAGTTTAACTTTTAGCAGCACATTTACAGTACTATTTTTCTATACGTGTCTATATTTGGCATCATTTTGTCCGCACACATCAAAAAGATTAATGTGGATGGACAAAATGATGCCAACCTGGATCTGATCCTCAATCTTAAAGCGTCTCTTAATTGGACAGCAAAATGTTCTTTTTATCACTTGGAATTATATCATCTGTGTAAACAAAAATATATAGAACCTCCACTAAAAAATATCCATACTGATGGAGGTTTCTGATGAGCAGAAGAGCTTGGAGGTAGTGTCACTGTGCAAAGTAAGTTATCCATTTCAACTGTGAACTGTTGGGTATTATCCATTAGTCATCAGCTGTCTGTTTTTGTGTGAATATTGTAAATTCTTTGTTACTTGGTGCTGAAGTAGCTTTATGTTAAGGTTTAAGCATTATGACAAAACACAATTTGACAGGTCATGTTGACATCTCATATTGTTGGTTGAATGGCTTGTTACTGTATGAACACGATCCTCCTCAACTTCAGGAGAGGTGACAGCTTATCAAAATTACTTCAGTGCTGTGGAGCCACTGGACCGTGTTGAACAGCGTGGACTTTCTCTTGTCCTCACTCCGTTTTAAATCATCACATTTGTGGGTCGAGGGCAGAAGAGAGAGGGCATGAGTAATTAAAAAATAAAATCACTTACTAATAACTCCTTCATATTATCACTTTGATACTGCCTGTTCTCCAGACACACCCTTGTCTCCAGACGTCCAGGTAACCTCTCTCTATATGAATCACAAACGTGATTGAGCCTGATACTATAGTAATTTGTTACCCAAGAATGTAATACATTCTTTGATTAAATGTAATACCTGAATCATGAGATGGGGTCACCTTTTGAAACTATTGCAATTTAGACGTGGAGATGTGCTCAACTGACAATTTATTGCAACAGATCTAAATATATTTTTGGTTGATTTCAAAGGCTGTTTAATTACATTTCAAATTACCGGACTATGTGACGTTGATTGCATCAAATGTTGAAACATGATTTAACTGGCATTTTTATAGTTCACAGATGAGGAATATGTTTATTCAAATCTTCTATTGAGTGCTGTTCTTATCTTGTACCCTGATGGTGAGCGGTCTCACATGTTTCTCACCTGACATTTTGTACCTGGGAAAGATGCACAAGTCGAATGTTTATGTGTTAATTTTTATAGTTATAATTTCCATGTTATTAAAACATTTTGAGGAAAAGAAACGAGAGAAGAAGAGGAAAAGGGAAGACAATGAGACAAGAGAGAGACAAAGATGTGGTGGAGCGTTTGTCAAACAGAGAGGGCATCCTACATTCTGTTCTCAGTTTGACACACAAGTCTGATCGGTCTGTTTGCTGTTGTCTGGAAACGGACAAACTCATCAAAACTAATTTTCGGGGCAGTAATTATCAATCGGGGTTTCTGGGAATCTTTGAACGTGTTTGAGGTCATTTCTGGCATGCGTTTAGTTCAGTTTCAATTTAAATGGAAAGAAAACATCCGACGTGGAGAATTTAATGGTGGGAGCTCCTTTGTGGCCTGTAAGGCGCCGGCCATGAACCACGATGTCCACAGATCGTGTTCAGCCAGGCCATTTTTTTTTGCATATGTCAATCTCCATCTGTCTCTCCCTTAATTTTTTGTCATTACCGTTATAAAGACCACATTAAGAATGGAAATTGTATCCAAAATAAACACTTATTCTGGGACTTAAGCTCTTCATAGGCCCATTTGGTGCCTAGTAACTCAAACTAAACTGGAACCCGAGATGGGCCAAATCAAAAATGACCTGATCAACTAAAACCATGTCTAATATTGTGTAGGTCCTCATCGTGCTGCCAAAACGGCTCTGTCCTAATGAGGAATGGAACAAGACCCCTGGGGATGTCATCTGGTGTCTGGCACTGGGATGCAGGCAGTGGATACTTTTGGTCCTGTAAGTTGTGAGGTGGGATCTCCATGGATCAGACTTGTTCCAGCACATCCCACAGATGCTTTATATGATTGGGGAGTCTGGATGCCAGGTCTGCGCAAGTAGACTTGCTATTATTTCTGATCAGATGGTGCATCACCATCATTACAGGAGAAAAACATGTATTCTCAGGTATTTCCTTGTTTTTTTTTTATTTTTGTTTTTAAGTTGACTGCGTGTTAGTTTGTTGGGCATCATGCTGCTGCTGATGTTGATGTTCTGTCTGTTTGTGGTTAAGGTATAGAGTCCAATTATCTTTTGATCTTTTGACCACGGAGGTTATGTTTTCACCTGTTTCTGTTTGTAGGTTGGTTGGTTCATCAACAGGATTACACAGAAAACCACAGAACAGATTTCCATGAAACTTGGATGGAGGATGGGTCCGTCCCAGTACAGACCTAATTAACTTTTTTTGTGGATTGGATAAAGGCACAGATCGAGGAATTGTTTCTCTTTCTTTAACATTTAGACATTTTAACATGTTTGTTGATTTCTCTGGGAAAAAAACACATGGAGTTTGATGAAAGAAATCAGGCATGTTCAAGTGGCTGGTATCCATCAGTTAGTACAAAAGGTGACTATTTGGCCTTGGCAGAGCAGATCAGGTCCAAACTTTGGACTCATGAAGACATCTGACATTCTACCACAAAATTTCCAGATGGTCAAATGGTCCTCTTTGGTTCATAAGTACTTGTGATAGAATGACTGTCCCCAACAACAACAAAGTTGGTAGAAATTTCCAAACAAACTCTGAGAGAAAAAACATTTCCGATTGAATCTCTTTTATCCTGTGATGCAGACACCCTCAGGAAGCGAGTGGCTAACTGGGAGTTAGTTTACTGGACTAGATTGGTCTGATCCTATCAGGCTAAAGCTCTTTGCAAAAGATAGTGAGTGCATTGAGAATTGGCCTGATTTCCCTTTAAATCTCTGCAGCATCTACTTTTGCCAAACCCTGGACTGTCTGCATTGATATGACAATGCTCTGATAAACCGGTGGTATAATACGCAGAAAGAAAAACTCTGTGGCCTTCCTCGTGAAACAAAATGAACACTTTAATATTGCATTGTGCTTGGTGGCCATACACAGAGCTGGGTTTAAACAAACGACACCACTTTTGGCTGTCATCCGTGAGCTGCTGTTCTGGCGCGAGGGTAGAGTTTTTGTTTACCGGATGAATAAAAGAAACAAACAATGTTCCTCGAGGTCCAACTAATCCCAGATTTACATAAATTAAAAAGCGGACAAGTGAGAGGAGTGCAAACATGCTGTGACTACCAAGTCAACAAAGTGTGAGGAGACAAAAAGGGGAATGCCTGCAGAAGTCAAGGACGGAGCAGTTCAACAGTTCTGTGGGATGACGTAGAAAACAGTGTGTACATACAGTACAGATACAGATTTTTGTCTAAAAATAGTCTTTCAGTAATTATGAGCTGAGCAAGAAAGGACTTCCCCTCTCCAAATAAGGAGATAGTATTTAAGTTCCTTCCAAGGTTTGGCTGAAGTGTTCGTCTTAGCTCAGCAGAAGAGTCACTTGTCACTCCAGCAAGGACAAGAGCTCATCAGTCTCCGCAGTCCCAAACTCTGTCAACTTGTTCCTGCCAGTGTGACTGACAGCTACACTTCCAATCCTGACAAATTGAAAGCTTGCCCCTGAACTTACCTTAGCTTTTGGTTTGATTTCATGTAACACCCTGACATCTTCACAATAATTTGTTGAAAGGAGGAAAGACTCTCAAGGTTAACTCCCTGATTTTGTTATTGAGCTCCCAAATCTCAAAATGAAATTCAGCTACAGAGACCTAGGAAGCAATTTTGGGGTGTGTCTGATATACAGGTAAGAGGTCTGTGTGTGTGTGTAATCAAGAATAGAGGCCAATGAAGAGGAAGGAAAGAAGAACTGACTTTTAAGGATTAAGTCTATATGCATGAGTACGCATATAGATTAGAGATTAGATTCTCAAAATTGTCTCTTGAGCATGGAGATACTTAAGTTGATGTTAATATTCTCTAGGGGCGTTCAAACTGATGGAGTGAATCATCATATTATTCTATCCGCTTGGATTTGACTGCAAATAAACTATGTATTTATTGACAGCAGACAGATAATAAATATGATGATTTTACTTACACTGGACAAAAAAACACGCCAGAAAATTCTCAATTGGCAATGAGTTTGAAAGAGAAACTAAAAAGCAAACCACTCGATGCTGCTTTCTACCTTTTGCTTTTTTCTGGCAAGGAACCGATGAAAGACAGAAGGGTCATCATGGTGCTGGTGCCAGACCTGAAAGCTCTCAGCAATGTTATGGTAGAGGTGAATGGGCAGACCTCTCCTTCAACTCTCCCCTCTCAGTTTCACAGGTTATCAGTCTGAGTGATAGAGGCACCTGTGTTTTTGCTGTGTTGTGATTTTTCCAATGTTTTTTTGTAGAACATTTTGTCAACGTACCACTTTATTCTATGTTGATTCAATGCTTTATTTGCATGCAAGTTACACTAATCTTATGCTAGATTTATAATGGACTGGAGCTTCTGGTTTAGGTTAGTAACAGACTGAAGTCAGAGAGTTAGATAAACTGTCAAAATACCCCAACTAAACTAATTCTGAGCATGTAAGCTAAGTAAGGTAATCTGCAATTTCTGAGGTGATCGAGCGTTACATATTCATCATGTGTTGGATTTGATCACTCCTTCATTCATAATTAAGATGCCTTATTTTCTAATGAAAGTGACATCAGCTATTATCAGCTCTGTACGCAGCCTCTGATAAATAAAAGGAATGTAAAAAATAGTAAGGTATGCCTTTGAATGTATTTGGATAATCCTTCGATACCAAAAACAAATAAACAATATACTAATGCACCCATTTTGAGAAAAGTCCACCACTAGCCTATTCGCTAAAGTGTTTTCTTTCATTTTGTGGAGGAATTTCTTTATCGAAGGTCACACGATGCAGATATGTTGGGTTTAAGTCTGCTTCTCCATGCATCACTCATAGAATTCATTAGAACTGGCTCCAAAATTTGGCACCAAGAATTTTGGAATAATGACGTGAACTCCCTTCCTTCTTTCATAGGTTCCTTGTTTACTGGAGTGTTTGTGATGATCTCTTGGCAATGGCAAAGTAGTCAACTGCCAATCTTTAGCCAGTTTACTCACATTTAAAACCAGTATATTTCCGCTTATTTCTGTGAATTTGGGGTTTTGAATAAATGGTATTACAGAAAATGGCCTGAACAGTCAACATGCACTGACTGAGTGAGTGCGACGGCTTGGACTAATTTAAAACTTACCAGGGGCCACATTTGTTCTGATGCCTCTGTACATTCATAGAGCTCTACAGGTTCAGCTACTGTTTAACTCAAGCTGTAGCCCTGATCCAGGACTGGAGGTCAGACAGTTTTGATACTCAATTAAATACATAGCAATAATAGTAAATAAATAATATGATGAATAAAACTATATGTGCAGGATCCCTATCGCAGTCAACAAAGACCATGGCATTTAGTTTGATCAGATCAGGGCTACTCAAGTTGTCTTGACCTCAGTTCTCTCTGCCTACAGTGGGTTGTCTCTTTTATTTATTTATCTATTTGAGTCTTTCCTTCCTGTTATATGTAATTGCATTTACACCAATATACTGGTGTTAGCCTTGTATATATAACTGTGCAAGTCTCACAGAGGTTAGTACTCTACATGGTTATTCCCACAGAGAAGTGGACAAAGACATGTCAAGACTATTGTGTTTCATCCTGACACGATCCTTCAGGGGAGCAGGTTAGTGTGTTACACCGCTATTTCATCTCCTAGACAGTCAGGGGTTCCCTGTCTGTTGAGAACATTGAGCAGCCGCAGTGTCTCCTCGTCCGTACCCCAGCCAAAGATCTCCATCTCCTCCTCATCTTCCTCCCCCTCGTCCTCATTGTCATCGCTGTCGTCTGAGTTCGACTCGTACTCTGACGCGATACCTGATTCGCGAAACCTGGCAAAGTCCAGACAGCCAATAGGTTTGGTGTCACGGGAGAACAGTGTTGTCTCAGACACCTCTTGACCTTTGCTCTCCGGCGTGTTTACCTCGAGCAGCGGGGGAGGCGAGGGGAGGCGAGGAGGCGGAGGCCCAGGAAGGAAACGGAAACATTCCAGTTTAAGAAGACACTGGTCCCTACCTAGGGGGCTTCCCAGATTCCCATTGGAAGATGAGAAGGCATTGCTGGTCCCATCAGAGGTCAGCGCGGGCAGGTTGATGGCAGACACCTCAGGTTTTGGCGTTGTGGGGTCGCACATCACTGAAGGTATCGTAGACCGGAAGGTGATCTCCAACAAACTGTCCTGAGAACCCACTGCGAGATTAGAGGAGGCAGAAAGAAGAGAAAGGAAGCAGACAGTGATGAATGAGCTGAGTGAGTGAGAGATAAGAAATAAAGGACAGATCATATATCCTACACAGCATTCAAAAGTTGTGTCTCTGAAATTCAGCTGCTATCATCCCCCTTGTCGGATCATGGCAGCGTTATGATGTATGTGATGAAGATATCTGTGAATTGTAGTGAATAGCAGACTACTGCTCCTTGAAAATACTGACACAATCAATCACTCAGTCACCAATGAATCAATGTGCTTTGGGTAAGCAGGGAGAGAAAAAAAAACATATTTCAAAGTATTTCATCATCAGCGGGGCTGTTTTGCTTTCTTCTTTATGGGCAGAGAGAACAGACCTGGAGCTAAAGATGAGAGAACGATGCATTAAAGAAAAACTCCATCTTTTCTCTATCAATACAAACTCCTCCGCACGAAAGATGACTCCTTCTTGGAGGACGGCAGCTGTAGTCAGTTTGGATTTACAACAGTTAAAGTGTTTTCACAAGTCACTGACAACTCTTTGTCTAAATATCTAGAAAAACGTCTCACACCTCTCCAACTGTATGACCCACTCCCTCTCTGTTTTAATCTTGTAGAAAATCTCCTGCTCTGTTTTATCAGACTCACGTGAAAGGCCATAGTCTTGGCAAATTACAAACCTTTCAGAGCGACCTTACAAGCCCACCTCTTCTCATCTACAGTCAGACTATGTTTCATGCTGTAAAATTCTACTGAATGCAGTAAAAATGCTGTGAAATAGACCTTTCTACCAGAGAAAATTTTTGATTGCGATAGTGGGAAAACGACAGGTGTAACTAATAAAATCAATGATGGCTCCTTTCCATTCAGGTGCGTCAATAAGGCATGCTAGTGAGCCAGCATGCAATCCAAGCACTCAGAAACTGACACACTGCATTGCATGGCCTATATATACCGATCAGGCATAACATTATGACCACTGACAGGTGAAGTAAATAACACTGATAAGCTCTTCATCATGGCACCTGTTAGTAGGTGGGATATACTAGGCAGCAAGTGAACATATTGTCCTCAAAGTTGATCTGTTAGAAGCAGGAAAAATGGGCAAGCATATGGATTTGAGCGAGTTTGGCAAGGGCCAAATTGTGATGGCTAGACGACTGGGTCAGAGCATCTCCAAACCTGCAGCTCTTGTGGGGTGTTACCGGTCTGCAGTGGTCAGTATCTATCAAAAGTGATCCAAGGAAGGAACAGTGGTGAACCGGCGACAGGGTCATGGGGGACCAAGGCTCATTGATATATTCTGTTGGGAAACCTTGGGTCCTGCCAGCCATGTGGATGTTACTTTGACAGTTACCAGCTACCTAAGCGTTGTTGCAGACCATGTACACCCTTTCATGGAAACAGTATTCCCTGATGGCTGTGGCCTCTTTCAGCAGGATAATGCACCGTGCCACAAAGCAAAAATGGTTCAGGAATGGTTTGAGGAGCACAACAACGAGTTTGAGCTGTTGACTTGGCCTCAAAATTCTCCAGATCTCAATCCAAGCGCGCATCTGTGGGATGTGCTGGACAAACAAGTCCGATTTATCATTTATCATTTACCCCACCTCCCAACTTACAGAACCCCCGGGGAATACCCTCATGGGTGGGTCCATGCCTCCACGGGTCAGGGCTGTTTTGGCAGCAATAAGGGGGACCAACACAATATTAGGCAGGTGGTGATAATGTTATGCCTTATCGGTGTATGTACATTTGTCTAAAATATTTTACCAATGGATTTAATCGTGATTTAAAAAAAAACATCACATTTCTATGCAAGTCATATTTTGCCTTCAGGCGTTTTGCTTTCCTTGTGCGATATCGTGCAATTTCAGTTTCCTTTTTGCAGTGGCGCCAATGTGAAAAGACTTTCCTCACTGAAATTTTAAAAATGTTGGTTGATAGGATAAAAGATTGTTTCTCACAGGGTCAAAATTCGAGGGCACAACTGCGATAGAACAGAGCGTACCGTCTGTCTGAATAACTGATGAACTGGCTTAACAATATGTGAAGCTGACGGGGGAGTCACGGAGAGGACAGAGGGGGTCGTGGAGGAAAGAACAGTGACAGAATGTGTGTGGTGCATGATAAACAGAGTGGTGACGGGTCGATGGGCAACAGAATCAGGTCTCATACCGGAATTTAGAGGATTTAATGTAGGAATTTACATTTAGAAGCCTGTCGAGGTCTGCTGTTCACTCTGTCTGCTGTCTGTATGTTGTGGGATTGTAAACAGTTTATATATTAAACAAAAATGATACTAAATGACCATCTTTCTCGCCTCTGTCATGTTCATCTTTGATTCCTATGTTCTTATTATTTTCAGTGTCCATTTCAATGTTTCCTTACAGCCTTTCTGCACACCCACTTCTTTCCTGAGGGTTACAAAATCCTACCTACACCAACATTTTATCCACACTGTTTCCTTGGCAGATTTTTATGATTTCAGGTGTGTTGGTAGCGCCAGGTAAACAAGTCTTATAACTTTATGCCTTACTTTGTCTCTTCTACTTTGTTTATTTGTCCTTTTTTTTAGTTTGGATTAAGTAACGAAAGTGATTTTCGTTTTGTATGAGAACCACGACCTTCACAGTTTTTTTGTTGCTCCTGTCTCAACTTGTTTGAAAACATGCTGCTGTTATCTCACAATAAGCAGATCTTTACAAAAATCAATCAATGAAGCTGATGAGGTAAAAAAATATAAATATTGCAATGTTTAAAACTGAAAATACTATATGTCAAAAAATTGTTTCATTTTAGTTTAATCCAACTTTTTCTCTGTTGTAATCTTATTTTCCAGATGAAGTGTGTTTTATGTAGTGTATGATTTGCATCTCTCGCTTGTGGACTGTCTCGTATTATATGTCAGTGAGAAATCTCTTGTTCAAACAAGTCAACAAAAGAAGCTGAGAAGTGAGACTTAAGGACAAGGAGGCAAAAAATAAGTTGCTTTCTGTAGTTTACTATTATTAACTTTAAATGTTCTGAGATCAATTTTCGATTCAATTTCTGTGTCATTTAGTGCCATTATCCGGGTTAAAAGATCTGGCAGTTATGTCCCACAACTGTCTATTATCATGTGCACTTTGATGCACGGTCTGATCTAAACCCTCATTAAGGGGACGGTGCTGTCTTGGCAGAGGTATGTGCTTTATGAAATCCAATCAATTTTATCTATATAGCCCAAAATCACAATCACATTGAATCAGTGGGCTTTACAATCTGTACTGTGAATGACATCCTCTGTCCTTAGACCCTTGATTTGAGTGAGGAAGAAACCTCAGGAAGAGCCACAGAGGAAGGATCCCTCTCCCAGGACAGACAGACATGCAATAGATGTTGCATGTACAGCACAGAACAACACAATGTCTCGTCATATAAAACCTTCATATGTGCCTGTTACTCTGCAGCTGCACACACTGTTAATGTACTCTGACATTACAACAAGCATCCATTAATGTCTTCAAACTACTCACTGCAGTTTGGTCCAGACATCTTGGTCTCCAGCTCCTGGATCTGTTTAACCAGCAGCGAGATGTGTTGCAGCAGGTCTTTGTTCTGCAGCAGCAGCTGGTGGACTCGAGCCTGGGCCTCCAGCCGAGCCGTGGCCTCCGCACTCAGCTGGTCCTTCAACAGGTGGACCTATACAACAAAACATGGAGGATAAAAACAGAAGCAGTGTTTACAAACACTTTACCATGCTCATAAGATTGGCAGTGTTAACCTACTTGAATAATTCTACAAACACACAAATACAGCACACAACACTGCACTTCAAAGTCAGGTCAGACTGTGTTAGTTCTTTCAGTGAGAGAGACATTTTACTTTATGGGGAAATAGGGGCCAAGTTTCTAAGCTGTCGTAAGGCTACTGATAGTGGATGATGATATATATATATATATATATATTCTGTTTCTACATAAGAGGTAATGACTTCAGACAAAGGAAACCAAAAGAAAAAAAAGGCAGAACAAAGAGGTTGAATTTCAGCTCACACGAACAAAAATGTTGGCTTCAATGAAACATTTTTCCTGGAAAATGTGCAGAAGTGCTATTGCACCCATCAAACGCCACTATTCAATAGATACAGCTACAGTTTAGGCCTTTACCTAATAACTCAATTAATCAGGAGATGATTAATCAGGAGGCTTTCAGATGTGGCTGACTCAGCACAGCAGGTGGCAGTAACTGATCCATCACACAGTATTTCTACTGCCTGGTAATCAAATCAATGTCAAGAAAGTACAGAAAAAACCTGCATGAGTGTTTTTCCAGCTGGAGGGAAACGGATCAATCAGCAACACTCAGGTGAGGATGTGTGAAGAAAACCATCTCACAGTCAGAAGAGCACCAGCAGAGCTGCTGGGTGTTCATGAGACCGAAGCTCAAGTTTGATAATCGATAAAGGGACACACGCTTCATATCGAGCATCGAGCCGAAGCAGTTTAAAGTTTTCATCAGAGTTTCTACAGTTATTAAACAAAAAAGTCTAATGCTTTTTAGGACCTTTTCAAGATAACGTTTAAGCATTGCATGCCAGTGTTATGGTACAGTTTGTAGTTTATATGTGGTCTTGTGCAGAGGTAGCTTTTACATAGAAATATGGCTATTAGAGTGAGTTATGTTTATCTACATTTTGCCATCAAGTGAAAACTAGAGCAAAGAACTAGATTCAAATAAAAAATAACTGAATGCAGGAGTGTTATGCATAAAAGTTTTTCAAATTTAAGACCCAATACTGACAAAATCTAATTTCAGACAATTTAAGAAAATAATCAGCAGAGTAACTAATAAATGGCGCCACCAAGGAGGTAATGGTTTCAATTGTGTCCGTCTGTTGGTTTGCTGGTTTGTCAGCAGTATTACAGAAAAAAACTTCTAAACACATTTCCACCACATTTCCTCGGATGGAGGATGGGTCTCAGCCCAGAATAGACCTCATCAACTTCTGGTAAGGATCCAGATGAACGGATGGATCTGGTGAATCTTTTTTCCACTGTTGTTTTACATTTCAGACAGGGTGTTTTTTGACATTTTCTGTCATTTCTAGGGTGAATAGTGCACTGATCTTAATGAGAAAACCCCCCCACAGACGTATTAACGTGGCTGGGATCTATAAATGAATACAACAGAGGGAGTTTTATATCTTTCTATTATAGCAGCAGCCGCTGATGGGACCCTCTGCTGCTGCATTTTATGGCACAGACTCTATTTCAATCTCTGCAAGGAAAAAAAAACATCCATTACACCACAAATCATTGATATGAAAAAGGAGAAAGACACCATTGATTTAGTGTTCATATGTCCAAATATACACACGCTGAACACACACTGTTATACGCTTTTGTAGCAGCAATGACTCCCCGTTTTTACTTCAAAGTACCCTCTAAATCAAATGTTAGTGGCCCCACCTCGCACCTTATTCAGCCACCTCTCCTCCTGACCACATAATTGCTTTCAACAATTTCAAAGAAAGAATTCTGAAGGTTTCGAATCGAAGGAACAGTTCAGAAGAACCGCGGTGTGCTGTAAGAGCCCACTCACTAATGATTTTCTGACAGGCGACGCTGTGTGGCTCTCAATACTTTGATGAAGCTTGAACTCTGGAGTTTGACCACAGTCCAGCAGGACTTCTAATGTCAGCTGTCGAAAATGAAACTAGGTTTTATAGTAGAGTGCAGCACATTTATCCAATTAGACTATATACTGTACTTCATAAACTTCAATTCAATCCTGAAGTGTTCTTCACGTTTTTATGTAAATGTTAAATGTACTTTCATTTCTATACTGCTTCCTCCAGTCTACTGACATTCACATTTACCGATTCAATGACACAGAAGGCAGGTTGCAAGTTGCCAGCCTGGTAATCAGGAGCAATTTGGGGTTCAGCATCTTGCTCAAGGATACTTCAACATGCAGCCAGAGGAGCCAGTTAATCCAAGGAGTGACCTTACGATTACTGGATGAACTACCCCACCTCCTGAGCCACAGCCTCCCCTTCTTCTCAGTAAATCATTCCACATTCTGTTTTGAACAAATAGCTTCACTGGGTGCAACTAAACAGGTGTCCATTATATTTTGACAAGGGGAGTTAGTGTGAAGGACCCAGATGAGCAGCGGCGTATTTTAAAGAGCCTTGTGAATTGCGGGCTGAATCACAAGCTACAAAACAAACTGCTCTTTGAACAAAATACCAAGATTCATCAGGGATTCTGACACAGAAAATGCTCTAGGAAGTCCTTCAGTGTCTCACAGTTTGGTTTTAACGCGTCAATCAGTGCTGTGTCTAACAATGTAGGACAGTCTGTTTAATTAAGCACATATTTCACTTTTTAATGTCCCCCATTTTATTGCTGATGTTTTAATGAGAACCTGACAATGTAGCCTAATGATGTCCTCATTATGATGAGATCTCTACTAAAATTCTTATTCTTTTTTTATTGCTATGTATGCTGAAAAACTAGACTTTTGAATAACCAACAATGCTTGTTAATGTTTTCAGTTTTTTTTTTTAAAGGAACAATTAACTACTCACCCCCATGCCAACGCAACATCCAGTAAAGTTCCATATTCCACAAAAATATTCGCTTCACAACTAAACTGTATAAACACAGTTCCAAGAAATATTTGTTCTGAAATTGTTTAAAACATAATGAGAACATAAAGTAAAACATACAATGGCTTGAAAAGCTCTGACGTAATAAAAGTCTCAGGAAACTCAGAGAGCCCAAATGGATTTGTAAAGACATTTAAACCCTCTTTATTGTCAAACTCTGAAGCTGCTATGCTGGAAGTGTTAGCATGTTCCCCATCTGAATTCAAACTTGTGTTCCCACCTGAGACTGGGTGCGTGCTAACGCATTTAGTTTAGCAGCTACAATGAAGATGTTTAAAAAAATGGAACCACAAAGGATGTAAATAACCTTTATCTAAAATCAATTTGGGATCTCACACCTTTTGGTGATTTGAATACACAGGACGAGCTGTGCAGAGCAGATTTTATTCATTTCTCTCTATTTTTTTTTTAGTTTTTGAAGCTAAAAAACCCCCATCAACTTCAGTTGTTTAGAAGTACACTAAGCCGCTGTTTTGCTGTGAAGCTCCAGAAATGTTTTGTGGACTACGAAACTTCACTTCACTTTCCTTCATTATGACCTAGTTAACTGTGAATTCAAGTCATCAATTTGAATTTTGCGTAAATCTGATTCAGACTTATGCTACATTACATATCAAAATACAATTTCATATTAAGATTTTTAATATCTATTTTGACAGTTGATTAACCTCTTCATTATCTTATTTTGGAGAGATTTAATAGTTCAAAAAATTGTCTGTTTAACAAAAAAATGCCTCTCATCTGTTTCCAGGTGGTCTTCAAACTGCTTTTGTCCTCCAAACTAGAACATATTTGGCAGAGTGACTGAAATCATATCCATCTATTCACTTCTTAATGCACTAATCAGTGGATTGACAAATTTTACTCTCCTTACTTTTAATCAAAATATAGATTTTCAAGTATACACTATTATTATTGAACTTAACATTAAGTAAAAAAAAAAGGTTTTTATGGACAATAACCTCTTCTTTAAACCTCTGATAAAGCTTCTGTTCTTAAAACAAGCTGATCATTCAGACTTTTATCAGGCTTTTTCCATCTCTCCTCCCTCACTGCTTCACCCCGTTCTGCTGTTCTTTCTTCAACTATACACCCGTTCTCATCAAACTCATCAGTCCCTCCACACTCTAATAAGGAACCACTGAGGCGGAGTGAGACAAGATGCCTCCAGCCTCCATCCCAAGGCCTTCAGTATTATTTCCACTTCAGCTTCCTCCTCTTCCGCAAGACAGGAAAACAAAATGCCGAGGAAAACAGTCATCTGCTTCCATTATCCTTTCACTTAACAACAAATAGAGGTGATCCCAGATTTTGTTCTGCCAGGCCGCCTCTGCAGTCCTCATTTGTAAAGACTGACACCCTGATGATGACTTTAGTGGTGTAATTTACAGGTGACAGGTTCCCATCTTGAGCTGTGTAGGTGAGCAGCTTGACTCGACATATGCTGCCCAGCTGACAACTCTAATAGCACATCAGCCACTCTGGCATGGTTTATATGGAGGCCTTGGGAGCAAGTGTCACATCTGACCTGATGCCGTTCATGTTAATAGTCTTACTGAGCTGCACTGTCTGGTAAAAGAATACTGAACAATCCCATGAATACACAGTAGCTAACAATGCAAAACAAAAATGAATCTTCAAAAAAAGTCAGACCTTAGTAACGTTGTGGATGGCAGCAGAAACAAACCTCCCTGAGCAGGAATGGATAAAGAAAAGGGTCATTTGAATGGCAAGTTCAGCTTTAAAGCCCTGCCAGAGGGTTCTATCCTCAAAAACAAAGTTATTTGCAACTAATGTCGATGTGAACTGAGTTTTGTCGAGCCTCAAATACCACTTGCTGGCCGAGCACACAGCTGATGCAGAGAGACACCCTGCTAATGAGTGGCTACAGTTTGCAGACCGATTAAGATTATTTAGTTAACCTTTACAAGTGTAAAGTTGGACACTACATTGTGTTAGTATTACTATGGAATGTTATGTGTTTTCAGCATATTCAGTACTCAGTGCAAACAAATTCATGATATTTCCAAGAGCCAAGGATATTGCAGAAATTGGTCTGCATGTTACCACTCTAACAAGAACAAGTATTGAAAGGGTTTCTGATTACAAATATTTTGGTATCTGGTTGGATCAGAAACTTGCATTTAAATTTCATATCAACACACTTGTTAGCAAGTTAAAACAAAAAATTGGTTATTTATACAGAAACAGAACCTCTTTCCCCATGTTCTGTAGAAAACGGATCACTGAAGCTGTCTTTTTATCTTTCCTGGATTAAGGTGAGGTTCTGTAGTTCTGTCTCCACTCTTACTTCACTAGACTCAGTTTATCACTCCGCCCTCAGAGTCATTACTGGTCACTGTTATTCCACTCATCATTTTATTCTATATAAAAAAGTAGGGTGGGCACCTTTTATAGTAAGACGTGACAGCCATGGGTTTCTGCTTCAGTGCTCCATACATTTGGAACATTCTATAATGAACATTAACCTTGATAAAGTTAAACCCATGGTCAGTTTGAGACTTTGATTACAGCCTACTCAGCATTTGAATGTAACTTTTTTTAACTACATGCTGTCCTGTATGGTTATCTGCCATTTAACTTTTATGCACTTCTGTTTTATTTGTGTTTTGTCATATTGCTTCTCATCTGTTGTCATTTTTATATACCCATTCTGTTTAGTCGCTTTGTGATAATGTTTGTTGTTGCTGTTTGTTATTGCATTTTTGCACCTATTCTGTTTTTCTTATTTGTGCTGAAAATGAGCCCTAAATGATTTTCTCAAGATTTAAATAAATGTTGATTTGAATGAATGAATACTTTTTGAACATACATTACATTTGAGGTGATTCAGAAGACTATTACCAACAGTCTTTGTCATTGCTTTGGATTTCTGCAATAACAATACACACATTTGCATAAGGCACGCATATTTGTCCACTCCTATGTTGACTAAGGTGTATTAAAAACGTAAAAATGTCCCCTTAAGGTACATTTACAGATAAACAGATAAAAGTGAGCAATTAAAATCGTGATTTAACTATGGACAATAATGGGAATAATGATGTTTAAATATTTCAATCGATTGACAGCCCTGATATTAATAATTGTAATATGTGTAGAATGTACGCCTAATTTTGTAAAACAAAGTGCCTGAGTTTGAGCCATCTTCTCTGCAAGAAAACAGAACATTTCTAGTCTGCAGGTAAAGGAAAGATACAGGTCGGTCATATCACTGCACTGGTGCTGATAATGTATTGCCGTATTCTGACTTTAACAAGGTTTTGATAAAGTCCTGCAGGGAACGATATATATATGCATCACCACGGTGGAGGATAATTTCACTGTGGAAATACATTCCTTTGATGCTGTTAGAACCTCATTTTACACATTATCTAATTAATTTTCTATGGAGGTGTACATCACTGCTGTGGCAGCTTTGTAGCCAGACAAACATAATTTAATTTCTCTGTATCACACAATTTCAGGGCTAATGCACAACATGCCTTTTCATGTAATGACTATGTAATCAAGTCATTAAAAATATGTGATGGATGGAAAATTGGCTTAAACTTGGAGAGAAAGAGAATTGCATGAAAGAGAGACTTGCCTCAGTTTTTTTGTTCCTGTATGTAGGGGAGATCACAGGACAGAACTGGTTAAATAGATACGTCTAATAAATAAGAATCAAGTTTAAATGCAAAGGGAACAAAGGACACAGTCAACCAGCCTGTCAGACGGCATGACAATCCTCTTTTAGACCACAATTCACCGACAATTATATGACGATACTCCTGTTAAAACTCTATGATGGAAGATCTAAAACCACTTACCAAAAGTGGGGCCGAGACAAAGAACCAATTAAAAAGGTGCTCCACTTGTGTTGCACTGTGGTCGTCCCTTGGTAGAAAAACCTGCTGCTAGCCAATGTTTTCTGCCCTCTTATCTAAGCGTTGTGAAATTGAGGGAGCTTCAAGCAACTCAAATGACTCTTTAATGCTCTAATTAGGCAGCAGCATCTCTCTTCCATTTTATTACTTTCTTTGTTCAAAACTGGTCCCCAGAACAGAAGAGCGCCCGAGGACAGTTTTCATTCTCCCAACTCTTTTTCTCAGGTTTGACAGTTTTGCTGGCTAGTTTCCTGCAATCTCGTCAGTTCTTTACGATGCAAAAGCCATCTTTATTTAACTGATTTCAACAAAACATACCCAACTTACAGTATGAAGTTCACACAGCTCTCTGTTATTCTTCCTTCTCTTGTCTAAAGGACAACTGTGATTCAACCTACATCTGAGCTTGAACTGTATGTTTCCTGATCAAAATAACTCAACAGACTGCTTCATAATTCTAAAAGTTATGTTGTTTTTAGACCTCAGAATGCAGAAATGATCCATTATCACTAAAATGGCACTTCATATGGAGATAAAATGAAGCAATAAGAAAAATCCGGTCCTTGTGGATTACCTCCTGATCTTGTAAAAATTGGAAGATAAGGCTGTTTAAATGACACCACTTCCCTTTCACACAAAAATGACAAACAGTGACTCTCCCACCCTTGGTGTAAGGGGATTATGACTGTTGGCGTTGTGACTCCACAGGGCTGGCTGCTGAGGATGTGCTCTTCACACAGGATTACCATCATTGCATTCCCTGCCCACGCCACGTCCCTTTCATGTGGAAGTGTTTGAAAACTCTCCAACACTGGTTGCTCTGGTTTTATCTCCTTTTTGGAGGGAGTAAAATGAGGGAGGGAAATGACCATTTTGCAGGTGCAACGATACGGGATGCCATTAGAAATGCACTTAACACTTGTCATGCGGCGAGAGAGTGCTTGAAGAGCTGAGAGAGAAGCAGATCCAAGGAGAAGTGCCGGAGAAAGGAATGGAGGGATAATGAATGGCAAGAGACAAACCGAAGCAAAAAGAAGGATGGAACGAAGATGTGTTTTAGCCATGAAAAAAGGAAGGAAAGAAAATAAAGGACAGAGGAATGACTAAAAAGAGAAACAGAGAAGGAAGGTGTGAAAGCCACGAGAAAATGATGATCTGTTGGAATGAGCACAGGAGTAAATAGGGTAGACATAAATAAAAGGAGGACGAAAAGAAAATGTCCAGAGGGGAAGTATCCAATAAACATAAGTAGGAGGAGTAAGTAAGGAATGTAAGGAAGGAAATGAAGTAAGAAAGGACTGAAGGAAAGATCATTAACTGAGATCAGTGGAGACAGACACAGAGAGAGGTCAAATTTCATAAAGAAGCTTCTGAAGAGCAAACTTCATCTTGCAACAGATAGCTGATGAACTCCCTCTCCCTTCTCACTTCTACTCGTCCCTGAGTGAGCTTTGATTAGCGTTGGCCAGCTTGCTCAATTACCATTATTCACTGTGACCTCTGCTCAGGTTCTTGCAGCAGGGTTGAACATGAAGAATATTGTTCCAGTTTCCAGGTCTTGCCATGACGTCACCGTCACTTTCATCAACACACAGGTGTGATAATAAAAATGATAACTACTTCATCCTTTTAAAGTTATTTCTGCCATAATACGCAGTGATGGAAAAAAAAGCTGCCAACATTCAACATCACTTTGACATGCAGAAGGTGAGATTTGAAAAAAAAAAAAAAACATCTGCAAAGTTCAGACAGAAATGAAAGAAAGAGATTAAACTTCCAATTATCAATCTGCTGATTTGCATCAAGATTAATCTACCAATCATTCATTTAGCTTGAAAAATACCAGAAAAGAGTGAAATATGGCAATCATAAAGTTCACAGATCCCAAGGTTTTGATTGCTCTGTATGACAAATAGCTACACACAACAAAACTGACATCACATTTTTACCTGTTTTGTAATGACTTGTGTGTATTGTTTAATCCCTGTTTCCTGTGTTGATGAAGGTCAAGGTCTTACCCCTGAATTCCACAAGATACGTGTTCACTGCGTTACGGCTCTTGCACGCAAGCGGAGCTGATAGATTTCAGCAATTCAGCTGAATTTGGCACCGAGCAGAAAGGAAGTCACGCACCGAAACAACAATATAACATCAGGTTACTTTTCAAAATAAAACACTCTGTTTTGACACCAGCCCACAAATCTCAATTTAGAGACAAACACAAGCTCTTCTGCTAATCCCTCAGTCGGGAACACTTCGTGTTGTTGTTCTTATAACACAGACCTATAACTGTGGTCGCGAGTGATTTTTTGATTATCGTGGGAACTCCTCAGTCTCCTGACGACAGCTGTCGACCATACTGCGCCGTAGCGGACTCAAAACACAACTGGTGGGGGTTACTGGATGGAGGAGCAAAAACGAACCGGAGCCGTAACGCAGCGGACACGTATCTGGTGGAATCTCGAGGTCAGTCATCCAGTTCATAGTTATTTTAAAAGCAGTATTGTAGGCAACAGGACTTGTTTCAGTTTCTTGAAAATATTTCACCTCTCACCAAAGAGGCTTCTTCAGTTCTAACTGGAGGGGAGTTGTAGGCTTTTAAACTCTGTGTGGGAGTGTCCTTACAGAGTCATTAAGGACACATTTGAACTCTGAGTTTCAGAGTCGTTAGGGTCACTTGTTGGTCGTTGAACCGACCACATTTCATATGGGTTGCTAGGGATAGATGAGCCCAGGTGTGAATGGTAGTTAAGCTGTCTGGGGAGGGAATTTGTAAGAGCACTCCCACACAAAGTATAAAAGCCTGCAACTCCTCTCCAGTTAGTTACAACTGAAGAAGCCCCTTAGATGAGAGGTGAGATATCTTCAAATAACTGAAACAAGTCCAGTTGCCTACGATATAGCACTTAGAATCCCTATTTCTTATGTATTCCTGGGTTGTGTGAGGACAATTAAATCCTGGACATGAATCACAGAATTTGACAATAAAAAAGAAAATGACTAGAGAGGTAATTTTAGCATGTGAATATGACAATTGTCTATTGCAGAAAAGAAATGATGATAAGAATCAAATCATAAACAGGTTTGGATTTCATGAAAATCTCATAACATTAAGTAAAAAAACAAATCAGTCTTTGTTTATCACTGTTGTGTGCTGTTGCGTTGGCACTGACATTATTATGGCAGAGCTGCACTCAAACCTGAGAACTGTGAAAAATCTGTTGGGGCCTGCTGTTTCAGACAATCAAGTCACAAACAAGACTGGCTTTTACATAACTAAGACGGATTCTCATCCTGTGAGACGTTTCCAACAAATAGTTTCACTTGAAAAGACAGAGAAGTAAAACTAGAACAATAATGTTCTGGTGTCAAACTGAGGCAAAGACACCAGGGAAGGCCTTGTTGTTTTGAACGAGTAACAAAGTTCGTAAGACTCAACACTAAAAAACACACAAATTAAGCTGTACAGACATGCCGGCCATGTAATCCTTCTCTTCCTCCATGTCTTCACCCACCATGTGCAGAACTAATCAGCTTTATCCTTTCAACTGTTCGACCTTCAGTGGTGGAGCAAGCTAACCCTCATTACAGCTGCTTAGAAGTAGCCTCAGGCAAGTTTAGTTTAGCATGAGGGGGAGTTTGACAAAGAAGTAAGGGAAAAAAAGAGGGGGACTAGAGATATTCGTTTCTGTTTTTCTGTGCACATACAAATACAGTTTCGTTCTTCCTCCTACTAAACACTTGATCTTTAACTTTGGGTGGTCCTCAAATCACTGATATCTTCAAGAAAAACAGTGTGTTTGCATGTGTGTTTCAGTGTATGTGTGCATGTGTATACATGCATGTGTATGTTACACAGTTACACAGTTACACAGTGAACGAAAAAAAGGGTCATGGTCCAAACTACAGCTGCTTTTGATTGCACTCATTCTTAATAAATTGGCTTTAACTAATTCTAAGCAATTAATTCACTTGATTTGAGAAAGAAAAAGAAAAAAAAACTCTGGGAACACATTAACAAGTAAGAAGTGTTACTTCAAAATACTATATGGTGCAGCAAAGTATTTTTGATTAATCTGTTTTCCTTTTTCTGCTCTGACTAAGTAATCACTATGTAGAAAAAAGAAATAGGCCAAAGTCACATCTTCAAATATCTCATTATGGCCAGTTATCTATGTTCTCACTCCAGTCTCATCAATTACGCTCTACTTAAAGGTTGAATATGTAATATGCTTATTAAAAGCTATATTTTTTCAAAAATAATACATCCACGGGGCGTTTAGAGGGGCGCAGATTAAAAGTAATGCATTTCCTTGAAAAATTATATTTAGTCTGAAATAAATAATTTAAGAAATTTTGACGGGTTCGACAATGACTTCCTGTTTACATCGTACCAGCCAAATAGCAGCCGGCATTGTGGGTTGCCAATTTCGCAACCTCGGCAATGCTCGGCAAAGCTCGGCACAGCTAGGCTGACACTGGGTAAAATGGCGGAGTCTGCAAGCTCTTCAGAGCCCCAGCGAACGGTGCGTTATCTGTCCCAGCAGCTGAGTGACCGGAGAAGAGCAAAAACCAGAGTAAATATCGGTGAAGCATACGCTCGATGGACTCAGGTAAAGGATTTCCACGGCATCAAAACACACGCGGAAATGGCGAACTTTCTCCTGGATCGGTAAGCTTGCTAACTTAGCTAACGTTACCTGTCGGTCAAACTCTTCTGCTATACTTATTTTCATTATATCAAGTTGATCCTAGATATGAGAATACTGATCGTGACCCATCGACCTCCACACCCAGTAAACGGAGGAAACGGAGGCGGCTCAATCCTCCTGCCCTGTCCAAACCTGGCAGCCCGACCACTGGAATTACTTTTTTGTTGTCGCGACTACGATCTTGAGACACTAGATGGCGGCATTCAGCTCATATTCCATATTTCACCTTTAACTCTCTTAGTGTCACTTCTACACGTCCACGGCTCCGTCATCAAGTTAGCATTAATAAAAAGCATCTTCTTGATAGACCTTTACATTATCTATGTGGCCAGGTTGAGGCCTACTCTGGAACTTTTGACCAGGAAAACTGACACAACACTTTGGTGGTCTACAACAAAGAGCCGATTAAATCAGGGGCTTGGGCCAGGTTATTGCAACCAAGGACCAACTCAAACCTCAATTGGCCACCATTTTTAAAAAACAGATGATGTATCCAGAATAAAGAATAAACAAACTATTTCCATATGGACACCAAATCGAAGCGACAGTGGTGCGAGGATCAGTCATATTTGGATGCCAATGTAGGCATACAAAGCCAGGAGCATCACTTGTAAAGAGTCGATGTCGTCCTCTATAGTTGCTCCAACTCTACTGCGACTTTTATGCCTGAGGAAAAGCTAACCGGCTGTTTAAAGGTTCACCGGTCGCTAGCATCAGCCCAGAACAAGCACTCGTCAAAAGACTGACTCCCTTGAGGTTCTGAACACTGTTTTATAAAACACAAGCTTAACTGGTTAATACATCAGGAGCAATTCAGTCTATGTTTAATTACTCAAGTAGTTAAGAACTACCATTGCCAGCCTTAAAGATAAAATCAATGGAAACAGCAGCACATAGAGTTCGACAAATAGAAAAAAAAATAAAAGAAATGAACTTTGGTGGAAACTAATTTAGATGCTGTGTAGAAACTGGTACAACAGCTCAGACAATTCAGGGCCTCTGGGTAAACCTTGCTTAATAGCAAAAGAACCAAGGTCAGACAGAACCACCAAAAGCAGTTTTAAAATCTAAACCAGTGTCTCTGCCAGCTGGCACTGACCTCTTGTTTCATCAAGGTAAAATTAATGGCATTTATGTCTGAGCACGCTCAGTCTGAATGTGTGAGCTGTCAGTTGGAGACAAGGTACAAGGCAAAGGAACAGCTCAGTGTTTCAGTGTTCAGTGTGAACAGCTGGTTTCATCAGGACCCCGGTGTCTGTCTCTGGATGCCGTGAGAATTCAGTGTTTAACTGTGTGGGACACGTTTGGATCAAGAGTGTGTATGCATGCAAGATATCGGGGTATGTCGAGTTGCGAAATTGCAGTGTGCGGCCTTTCGCAAGCAGGTTAACAAACTGTGTGTCTGCGTGTGTGTTCAGGCAGCTCATAAGCCTGGAGCCACGGCTGTCACCCATCACTTCTCAAGCTGGGTGATTGATGTCTGCTGGGTGTATTAACTTTTTTTTTTTTTTTTTTTTGCAGATCCAGATTGGATTGCAGGCAGGTATTTCACTCTTTCACTCTGTCAATCATCATTGAATGTTTCCAACTGATCACATGTTCCTTTTTCACAGTTGGTGCGGCCAGTGACTGCAATGAATACCAAAATTATTTACTGGTCCATACTTTGGATTTCGTATGCTCAGGGATGATGGGAGATTATTTTCCTTCTTTCATTTTTTTTGTTTGTGTGTTGCCTAAAGAAAATTTACACAATTCACACCATAGCAAACTGACCTGAAGTGTCTGTGTTTTTAACTGGACTGGACGGTCTACTTTATTACAGCGCAAGAAGAAATACGTAATGGATAATTGTACTTGTATCCACCATTTTGTCTGTTATTGAAGCACTTGGTTAGCCTTCTCAAAAATCCTTTGCCTCACAAAAGCGCACATTCAGAGTTTGCAAGGATTTTAACAAACCCAGTAATGAAACTGGTAGATGCAGCATTAATATATAATATTTAATCCAAACAAGCATGTCTTTCATTCATTTTTTTTCTGACAAAGTTGTATTATTCTATTGCATTATCATTCAGATGCAGGTAAAGGTACTAAAATAGAATAGAACATGTTTTGGTACAAGCATTGCTCCCTCTGCTGCAGCAGCTCTGTGCAAAATGCCCTGCTGATTATAGAAATACACTTGATTTTCCCATTGTCTATCTATATATATGTGAGCAGTGTATATGCTGGGTTATATTTACATTTCTATGTGTTGACTCTGGGCTGATGTACTTGTGTGGATGCTTCTACAGTATGTGACTGAGGCGTAGATAATGTACAAACTGTAAACCTTTTTTTTTTTTTTTACCTTGTGGCTATTGTCTGAACCACCATTAGTATACATATATTCAACTGCCGTAAAGCACATGAGAATACATCCAAATGTTTCCTTTTCTTTAGAATTACTCATTCTTGAGTTTCTCAGCTTTTTGCCTTTTCATTGATCTTGAAACTGCCTTCACAAACTGCTGCCATGACAGACTTTAGGTGCCATAAAAGCAGAGCACAAATGAAGGAGTCAGTAGTGCTGCCCTCATTGTTCTATTGACTTCAAATTCATCTGTGTGATTTCAGAGAAGGACAAAAGTAGCCCGGGCAACTGTTCCCATGGCAACATATACCACAAGTACCACTCGTTGTGGTTATGACGCCACACCAAAGGTAGGAATCTGATTTCAACACATCTCTTACACCGTCAGATATACAGGTACATATAGATTTATATACATATACTCTTTGGTGTTATTTAATACTACTTGGCTCTGATTTGATTAGCCTTGTTCTCCTGCCAGTGATCCAAATGAAATGACTGTTCATGCAGTTGAAATAAACGGAAGTACATTCTTTACTGACTGACTATTACAAACAACTCCTTAAAGCCTGTTTTGGTTCATACATTCAACATAAATTAATAATTTCAATGGAAAAAAGTTGTGTGTGTGAGAGAGGTTCACCTGTGCTACAGCCACTTGTGTCTGCTGCTGTTGCTGCTGGAGCTGCTGTTGAAGCAGCTGGATCTGGTGGTGGACAGACAGGGGAGCACTTTGTGGCAGCGTGGCTGATGCAGGAAGCAGCATCCTGGGACTGGACATCATCAGGGAGGCCTCCTCTGAAGGCTGAGCAAAAGAGTAGAACTCACTCAGTAAAAATCACAAACAACAGCTTGGCAGAAGCTTATTGCTGCCTTGAAAGAAAGATTCTTACACAATCAAACATTTTATTTTACTTATATTTATCTATATATATTTTGCACACTTTTCAATAAGGATGACACTGATATTTGTCTAATTTTAAGTAAACAAAAATAACAACTACAGCATCAGTTCCCACAACTTCCTAAAAAAGTTTCAAAGTTGAGGATGCAAATACACACACACACAAAAAGAAAAAAAAAATGACTAAAGAATAAATAAATACAATCAGGACAAGCAACAGCATCAATACTATGCCTTAGAGAACAAGTCATCATCAAAACAAGAATCAGAATGTGAGATGTTGAATTGCTGATTAGTTGCACCAGAGTGAGATGAGAATGCAGATCGGCGACACTGAAACACTCCACTCCAACAATAATGAGCCCTGGGACTAAGCTCTCCTTCATCTAATGCTATCAAGCATCCTAATTGTTCCAAGGCTCTGCTAACTTGGTCACACATTGTGCCTACTCTATCATTCCACCAGTCACAAACATTTGTTGTTATGCAGATTTGGTGCCATTTGGTGGCTTAAATTAAGCATTAGACACTTTTAGTATTTGAAGGTAATTATGAACTCCGAGCTATGGACATCTAAAAGTGGGTAAAAACCAATTGTATCTGAAACCGCTATGTTTAAAGCCAACACTGTGGCTTTGTCCAAATGTTTCCCCTCAATCACATCCTTGGAGTGGCCTGTAAAAAAGAGGTGCACATTTAGTCAATCTGGATAAGCCAAATTTTGTTACTCTATAATTTATTGTTGTTTTGGTCAAATGAAACAGAGTTCACTGTGTGATGGTAAACACATTTGATTCATGAAAGGAGACTGGACAAAAAGGTAATGGACGTATATCATAATTATTTAAAAAGCCCATCAATGTCTGGTTAACATTGAAGCACTAATGTTGGCAAGTTTTTACAGTTTATAAACAAGAAGTATTCAAGCACCGGAGGCATACAACTGTGTCAGTGAACTGTTCCTGAACTGTGGCGTTGAAAAATGGCCAGAATATTCCTTTGCAGAATATTATGTCACAGTAAAGTGGACATTTGACCTTTCAAGTCTAAAATGCTATAACGTTATTTTAACATCATATTATGAGACATTTGTGAAAAAAATGTTGTTATAATCATCATCCACACTGTTGAGTAATGGCCAAAAATGTGTTTGTTTTTCAAATTATTTTCAGTGACCTTTGACTGCTGTATTCTAATAATTTCAAAATTAAGTCCCATGGAGTTTTTGTGCCACATTTGAAGAATTTCCCTCAATGTACTTCTTAGATACAGCATTCACGAGTATTGAATCAGTTCATCCTTGAGTCACAGTAGAAATTTGTTCCAAATTTGAAAAGAATTCTCTTAATACGTTTCTGAAATATTGTGTTCATGAGAAAGGGGTGCCATGAGATTCCAATGACCTCGACCTTTGAACTTCAGTCAGCAAAATCTGACAAGTTCATCCTTTAGTCCAAGTGGACATTGGTACCAGAAATGTACCAAATTCCCTTACAGTGTTGTTGAGGCATAGTGATCACAAGAATTGGCCGGATAGACGCTCCATTGTTGAGGTCCAGCATTTCTGAAACTGTTTATGGCTGCCAAGTCTTGACTACTGAGTCCCTGACTGAATCCAGACTAACCAGACTGTCACATAGCTAAGAGGAACGCAAGGTGCTTTAAAGTGACTGGATGTTGCGTTGCCGTATGGGGTTGGCAAACAAGTAGACACCTGATTAAATTGAACTTGAACCCGCCTTCAGGAATCTGTGCCAAAATTCTTCACCATCTGTCTCTCCTTAAGCACCTTCTGGTGACACACGGACAACGATGAACACACACAGACACACTCAGTCCATGAGAGGAATGTATGAGTGATGGTCTGTCTGAGCTGGATCTTTTAGGTTAATGAGAGAAAATTATCCAGGTTGACAAGTTGTTCAGGGCCATCACATAATGGATAGCAAGGCAGAAATCAGTGTGTGTGTGTGTGTGTGTGTGTGTGTGTGTGTGCGTGTGCGTGCGTGTGCGTGTGCGTGTTCACACTTAAAAAGAAAAGAGCAAGGGTAAACTTGTTGGCAAACACTCCTCAGATGTATCATCATGTAAGATCACATTAAAAGTAACTCACTTCCACTTGAGGTGCGTCTTTAGAGAGAAACACATCATTCACCTTTAGTTCTCAGAAGCTTCTTGCAGACACAGAACTAAGACTCAGTCTGTAAACAGTGTTAGTGTGTTGGCTTTGAAACCATCAGTCATGTCAGGCTAACAGGGAAGGTTCAGTAACTGGAAGAGTGAATAAGATGATTCAGATGGGTAAAGATGTTTCTTTACTCATCCATGACTGGAACGGGATATTTTTGTGTGGACAAAAAAAAAAGACATTTGAGAATGTCAAACACAGATTGCTCTGGGAAATATCCATCGACATTTAACCAATTTCTGACATTTTATAGACCAAACAACTAATCAAATAGAGAAAATAATTGTCAGGTGCAGCCCTAAATTTATAAGTGTCTGACAAACTGTAGGTTGTTAAACTTTTGAAAGCAATGAAGACCAACAAAAACCAAAAGAAATAAGAAAACAACACAAAATAATGCAAAAAAAACCAACAAAAAAGTGGGGTTTTTTTTAGAAAAAACAGACATTAAATATAGTTGTATAACATCAAGAGTATTTCTAATACCACTGGTAGTCACAACTCCTGTCATGCCGCTTCAACAAAATGTATAAAGAGCCAATGAAACAGCATGGTAGCTGTGAACATTTTCCCTTTTGGGCCAAACACAAGTCTTTACCTTGCTTGACCTTTAATTATAGCATCCCCTTTAGCCAATCACTGTAATTTCAAAAATTGTCCAGACAGTTATGAAAATTGAAAGGCACCCTACTCTCAGGAGCTGCGTGACGCCTGGAGTGTGGAAGAGCAAGCTTGCGGCATATGAAGAAATGTCGTAAGGGCTGTTTAATGGGGTGGGAAAATGTGGGTATTTGAGGTGCTCAGTGGATGAAGATTACTGAGAAACACCAAATGTGTAATCTTTTGGCTGTAGGTAATGGCAAATAAGAACTTTATTTATGAAAAAAAATGCCTCAGTAGTGATGAGGTCCATTATTTTGCGATGTTGGTTAACTTTGAAATGCCATGCTGGACAGATGAGCACATTAACTCAGATAATGAATGGATGGAAATTATTCTCAGTGATCAATTTTCAGTTTGAAAGACAATAAAATAAAGTGTGAATCCAAAATGGCTGCTTACAAATATGCCCACGCTCTCTCTTTCACACACTATTCAAGCAGTTTTATGAGTTAGGACTTGCATATTCAAACACAGCTGAAGCCTCTATGTACTGTGTTTACTGTACTGAATGAGAAAAAACAATCCATCCCTCTGAATCCTAAATGTGTTTACCACAGTCAAAGCCAATTACAGAAGACAGCAGAGTAGAATATTCAAACTGAGCGGGGGAGTTAAAGAGGATGAAGAAAAACGGCCTACCACTGAAATTCCTCATGATAACGGCTGGAGTCTGGCCTGCCAGAGGGCAGTTCAGCTATTACCATCTAATTCCCACACATACACATGCTAATACAGGTTCTTAGCAGGCAGCTGGAATCCACATTTATCTTTTAGCCTTTGGTTATACTCACTGAGGGACAGAAAGAGGTGAGGAAGAGACCAGGGAAGAAAAAGAGAAAGGGACAGAGAGGACAAGGAAAGATAGATGACACAGGATGGAGGAAGTCTTTACTTCTCGTCCTCCAGCTGTGATTACACTAGCTGCTCTCTGTCTGTCAAACAGACTGTCACCTCCCACACATACACGCACACACACAGACACAGGCACACACACTGGATGCAGAGGTAATAAAACACCATGAGGTTAGACAGCGTCTGGCTTCCTTAACTGCTGACAGCCTTTGCTGCAGATTTATAACTTTATCAAGGGCTCTTGAGAAAAAACCCCAGAGATCACTCTACGGTGGTACTGTCTGTGAGATCAGATCTAACCATCAATTGCAATAGTCATTATATAGGAATAAAAGTAGTAGAAAGGATTTTGTCAAGTGAATGCTGCATGTTCAAACTGAGCTTTGGGTTAAATTTTCCCTGTTATTCGACAGTTACAAGAATATTCCCCCACCACGTGTGACACTGTAATAGTGACTTGGGAAAACAAACGATGATCTCAGCCAGTACTGCTGGCACCTTGAGATGTGTGACATTAACTTGTGCCCATAATGTATTATGCTTAACATGGATGTATGTCAGGGAGGTTTTCTATACTGTAATCAAAGCCCAGCAGGAATATGCTGAGCCAGTTAGGATGCTTACACGCATCAAAATAAAACCACCTCACAGTAATCAATATTTCAATTGAGATGCTTGTAGTGATGAACCCACTGCCTGCCACTCAGTCTTCACACATTTTCATTTTAAAAAGAAAAACATTCAGTTCAGCATTCAATTCCATCTCTTCAATGAAACAGATTGCCTTAGACTTCCTCACTAACAGACCCCAGACAGTCCAGATTGGCAATCAAACGTCCTCTACTTTAGTGCTTAACACAGGAGCCCCACCACGGCTGTGTGCTCAGGCCCCTCCTGTTCACGCCATACACCCATGACTGCACTCCCAGACATCAGGAGAACTCTATTGTCAAACACGTGGAAAACTCAACCATCACTGGCGGCATTACAAACAAGAACAAGTTCATATCAGGAAAAAATCCCAAATAACAAAAATTTCAATACAATTTGTGATCTTTGTTGACATGAGGTGGCCTGTTTTTTTAAACCATGTGTCTAGTGGCCAGACTAAGAGAGCTTGTTAAACAATATCTGCACCTGTGCAACATATTTTTTCTGTGCCTTTGCATTATCTTAGCTGCCTTTGTTGCTCTTTCCCACAGCCACTGTTGTGTCCAAGTTATTCTAAATGCCATTCTTGTTTCCACAGCTAATGGTTACCTCGTTAATTCTTAATGATGCCATGCAGTCACACACTTGCTGGCATTAATTTTAATGTCCGAGTAATTAAAGCTGTTGTTCTTGCTGGGTGTCCCTAACGTTGAGAATCCTGTTGGTTTTGAGTTTAGGGTGTCTAATCAGTGTCTATTTGAGACCAGGAATGCCAGGTGAATGTGGTTAACTAGCTGCTGTGATAGAAAAAAATCAGGACACCGGGCCTGTGGCCCAGGACTGCAATCTGGTAAGCTATCATATGGGCTTGACCTTTAGGATGGCTTTCTCTAGTGTTGTTTGAGCTGGGGCATTCAAGTATTTAGAGGTTTAATCAGCGCTCAGTGCGTTTACATGACACTCAAAAAAACCGAATAACTGGGTTAGTCCGTCTATGATCGGATTTTTACGATGCATGTATACACCTTAGTCTGACTAAAATCGGACCAGATCGGATTTCTCATAGTAAAATGAAAACACCTAGATTATTCGATTGATAGTCGCACTACTCCTGCATGTATATGTTCCATCAGATCGGATCAGATTTTGCATTCTGCGCAGGCGCGAGATTTCTTTCCCGGGGCCGTGAGCTGGAAGTAGACGGACGGCAGCAGCGTCTTTCCTCAGAAATAACCGCAAGAAAGAGTGCCATTGTGCATCTAGTTTGCATAATTATCATGTACACCACATACGAAATGTGAAAAGATGTAGCTTCGTCTCGCTCTTCGTACGCCATCTTTCTCGAATGCCGAGGCAGAGTTTGTTGTTGCTGGTGACGTAAAGAGTCAGCCTGAGGTGGCTCTATTACCACTAGTTGAAATGAGTACAGCGCCACCTACCTATGACATGCTCCGGCCAATAATCCGATTTTCTCACTGGCATGTGCGGGGCGGTATTCGAATACATTCGAAATAAATTGTCATTTCGAATTCGGTCGAACTTGATTTTTTGAAAAAGTGACAGCCCTAATACTCAGACAATTGCAGTTGTCTGATGAGTAGCATAGTCGAACTATGGCTGTAATCCGACTAAGCTGTGCATGTAAACGTACTGACTGATACAGAACCACATATTGCATTTCACAGTCCAGCATGAATATTTTCTAGAACTTCAATATTGAAGTCACAGATCTTCTCATAAAATGTCTTAAGTGAATCTATTTAGAGATATGAACTCATAGGATTGGTTGAGATCTTCGTACTGGTCTTCGTAAAATGCAAAGTTCTTCTGGGAAACCTTGGGTGGTGTGAGACAAGTGGCATTTATATAGATGACACGTGGCGCACACCACCCATCGAAAGATGACCAAGCGCACCCCATTGTGGCAATGGCACTCCCTGATGGCAATGATCCACCCCAGCAGGAGAATAACCCCTACAACCAGGGCTGTACAGTGCGAGCATTTTACTCGCATATGCGCCTAAAAATAGATAGAAAAAATAAAAAGGGAGCACACGTGCGAGTACAGATTTTACTCAGTAACGGGTAATCTACTCATCTACTAATTACTATTTCCATCGTTACAACGCCGTTACCGTTACCGACTACTAAATGTGGCGCATTACAAACTGAAGTTGATCATTGAAGCTGTTTTCATCCGACTCGGCTCTCAGCCACCGGAGCTGCAGAGCTGTTTTATTTTCCTCCGGTGAGGGAGGAGGGAGGGGCGGGACAACCGCATAAGTGATGATGACTGGCTTCTCTTACGTTGAGTGAGAGTTCTCAAGCCAATCAGTGGCAATGTTCGGTTTACACACAAGCCACACACGCACACAGCAGCCTCACACACACAAACTAGCAGAGGTGAACTGCAGCAATGAAGAGTCCAGAGGGAAAGTTAACGTTTTCAAAGTGGAAGTACAGACACTACTTTAATCTCCTTTGTTCACGTCCGTTGTAAGCAACTCTGATCTAATGAAGCATCTCTCAGTGGCACACGCTTCTACAAAACTAACACTGGCCAAAAACTCCGTTGCTGACGCTGTTGATGATGATAGCAGGCCAGGTGTGGCTAACATGAGCTCCGCTAACAGCTTCACAAAAACGTGTGACACAGACTGAACTGAATGCAATGATAGACAGGTATGTTGTGGATAACTTGCTCCCGTTATCAACAGTTGACTTAGACTCTTTAAGAGCTTCACTGGTAAAATATCAGGGAGAACAGGAGCCGGTCCGCCACGCATAAATACATTTTCTAAATACATATGTAGATGCCGAGTATGCTAAAATGAATGCCGAGCTCAAAAGGGGGAATAAATAAAAGTAACGCAATAGTTACTTTTCCTGGTAACTAATTATTTTTATAGTGGAGTAATTCAGTTACTAACTCAGTTAGTCAGTCAGTTTAAAAGTAACGTGCCCAACACTGGTCATAGCTTACAACTTCTTTCTTTTTTCACACGCTGGATAAACTCAGCCAAGAGTGCCAGGCGACCTGACTACAAAAAGATGTGGGACAGGGATGTTCTCTGTGTTTAATTGAGGGTTGCAGTAGGCCTTATGATGGCACTGTGTTTATATGTTTGAGTGCACATGTGTGTTACTGTGTACATGATTTGAGTGTTAATGATAAAATTGTGTTATTTAAGAAATTTCATAGTGCTCCTAAATTGTTTCTGTGCTCCCAAATTTTTTTATTTAGGAGCACCTGTGCTCCTAGTGAAAAAGCTAAGCGTACAGCCCTGCCTACAACACTGCATATACTGCTCAACAATGACCCCAGGAATGTGACAACGAGCTCAAGATGGTGACTTGGCCTCCAAGTTGCCAGATCAGATTGAGGATCTGCGAGATATGCCAGAGTAGGTCAAAGCCATGGAGCCCCCACCCTGGATCAAGCTTGGCTCAGATGCTACAGAGTTTGGACACAGGACCTCTAGGGATGCCCCAGTGATGATTCTTTTGAATACTGTTGGTTCTGCTCACAGTCGCACTGCCATAATATTCATGTACTTCTGTAACAGTGTTTGGATGGGTGGTGCATGTCAAGTGGCACCCATATGAAGGCCAGGAAACAAGGTTTCTCCGCAGAACATTGAATCAATGTTATTCATTTCACCCGTTAGTGGCCGATCAGTCAGTGTACAAACTGTAAAGTAACAAAAAGCATTATTTATACTTTCCTGTCAAGTGAATAAAAAACACTTGATGTCATGGGTGCTGTTCTGCACTGGAGCATTCAGTGTTACCATTGGTGGCTGGCAGCTATAGAGCAGCAATAGTGGATATTTCATTTATACATCTTCTGGTGAGCGAGACATTAGTCTTTTTTTTTTTTTCCACAATATGTTTATTGTCATTTTTCTTAGAACAACCCAACAATAAACATAACAGTAATATTTGACAATGCAATTTAAATTAGGACTACACATACTCACATTCCCCAGACACACACATTCTCGCACACCTGCACACCCTCATCTCCTTGCACCTATCTAAAGTAAAATAAAAATAAAATAAAATAAATATTTTCCATCCTCATTTACGATTTTCTTTCAAGTTGGGCCCCCCCTTCCATCTTTAATTATATTCATATATGGTTCCCAAAGCTTAGCAAAGTCTTTCCGTTTGCCCTTAGCAATGTAAGTTAGTCTTTCCAGACCAACACAGTGCAATAGTTCCTTTATCCACATCCGTAGTGATGGTGCTTCCATGCTCTTCCAACACAGTGCGATTGCCCTCCTGGCCTGGAGAAGTCCAAAGTCCAATAGTTTGGTCTGTTTCAAGGTCTGTTTAAAGTTCTTCGGATATATTCCAAGCAAACAGAGCCCGGCATTTAAAGGGACTCTGGTGTTAAACAAGTCTGACAAACATTTTAAAACATCCTTCCAAAAATCCTGGATCTTCACACATTCCCATTGACAATGAAATAGAGTCCCTTTCTCAGTCAAGCATTTAGAACACACATCAGGGATATTAGCAGACATATGATGAAGCCTGACAGGGGTTATATACATCCTCATAAGCCACTTATATTGGAGTAATTTAAACCTTGTATTAATTGTCTGTGTTTGTGCTCTTAAACAAGCATTGTTCCAATCCGTCTCATCAATATCCTCCTTAATATCCAGCTTCCAAGCATTTAGTTTATCGCGTGCTGATTCAGGGCTATTTGCAACTAATATGTTGTAATATCTAGATACATGTCCTTTCCTTCCTAAATTTACAAGTGTAACTTCCTCAAGTTTTGATAAAGGTGGTATACACATTATTTGTTCAGATTTTTTAGACATATAACTTTTTAACTGCAAATATTTGAAGAAGTGTTTTTTTGGAATTTGATATCTCAAACACAGCTGATCAAAGGAAAGCAAAACTCCATCCTTGTAAAGATCCATCATTTTCTGAATGCCTTTAACATTCCATAACCTAAATCCTCCATCTTTCTTGCCGGGTGTGAACTGTGCATTACCCCAAATAGGCGTGAATTGAGACAGTGCTGGCATGTCACCCACATGCTTATGTGCAGCATGCCATATTGAAATTGTATTTTTGAGAAACGGATTTTTTGTGTGCTTTTTTAATGTTTTTATGTCAGAGGAATATATATACAACTTTAATGGTAGATCCGGAACGGACTCCTGTTCAATGTTTACCCAGGCTGGGGGCGCCGCTGTACAAAAATAGCACGATGCTGCCGTCAGTTGGGAAGCCATATAGTACCATCTAAGATTTGGAAGTTGAAGCCCCCCTCTTTCATAAGGCAAATATAGTAGATTAAGGCGGAGTCTAGCTTTTCTATTATTCCAAATAAATTGACCAAGTAGTTTATTAAGCTTATCATAGAACTTGTTTGACAATGGCAATGGAAGTGTTTGAAAATAGTATAAAAATTTAGGTAAAACTGACATTTTTATAAGATTTATTCGACCCATCATGGAGATAGGCAAATTAGACCATCGATTCAGTAATTCAGTTACATCATCCACCAGAGGGTCATAGTTTATTGAGATTATTTCACTGAGTTCAGGAGTAATTTTAACACCCAAGTACCTGAAACCTTCAGTCGTTGTCATAAATGGGGTATCTATTATGGGACTATGTCTTTCTTCCTTATTGAGAAACATTAACACTGATTTAGAATTATTAATTTTATATCCGGATATCCCTCCAAAAGTTTCAATTAATCTCATTAGACTAGGAATACTATTTTTTAAATTTGTCAGGAAAAATATGATATCATCCGCATATAAAGAGATGCGATGATCCACCTTCCCAATTGTTATACCTGATAAACTCTTATGGACTCTTACAGCCATAGCTAGGGGTTCAATTGCTAATGTGAATAATAGTGGAGATAATGGACAACCCTGGCGAGTGGATCTCTGTAGACTAAAGGGTTTGGAGATGGTATTATTGGTTAAAATGTCAACGGTTGGATTTGTATATAGCAGTTGGAGCCATTTTAGAAACGTTTTCCCTAACCCAAATCTTGGAAGTACTTCAAAGAGGTAGCCCCATTCTATCCTATCAAATGCCTGGCTTGCATCGACCGACAGCAGTGCTGTGTCCTTTGCGTCATATTTCTCATATAGTATATTTAGGACTCTTCTTATATTATGGTAACCTTGTCTATTTTGTATGAAACCTTGTTGATCATCAATGATCAGCTGAGGGAGGTATTTGTCTAATCTTCTAGAGAGCGTTTTGCAA
The DNA here is from genome assembly GCF_900880675.1 of Sparus aurata. Taxonomy (NCBI): domain Eukaryota; kingdom Metazoa; phylum Chordata; class Actinopteri; order Spariformes; family Sparidae; genus Sparus; species Sparus aurata. Next base: position 30,185,885 of record NC_044197.1, on the reverse strand, counting down.
AGAATTTTTATGTCACATCCCATTAAACTAATTGGCCTGTAAGATGAGCATTCGGTTGGGGGCTTATTTGGTTTTAATATTAGGGTTATTATAGCTAACCTTAAAGAATCTGGGAGTATTCCTTTCATAAACGACTCTTCATACATGTCCAGAAGCGGCCTTAATAGCTGTCTTTTAAATGTTTTGTAAAACTCGATTGGTAACCCATCTGGTCCGGGTGCTTTACTGCTACTGATATCTCCTATAGCTTCATCAAGTTCTTTTGTTGTTAATGGACCATCTAGTGTTATTTTCTCGTCCTCTGATATAGTCGGAAATTGCAACTGGTCAAGAAATGTCTTCTGAGCTTCTCTATTTTCTGTACATTCTGATTTGTATAACAATTTATAAAAATTTCTAAAAGTGTTATTTATCTCTACGGGGTCCATAATTAAGTTGCCAGAGTTTGATTTTATACTATTTATAGTTCTTTCAGCTTGTATTTTCTTTACCCTCCATGCCAATAATTTACCTGCCTTTTCCCCTTGGTCGTAGTATGTTTGTTTAATCCACATTAGGCTTTCAGCAACTTTATCAGTCGTTAACTTATCATAACTAGCTCTCATAACAGATATATTATGTAATTTTACAGGGTCATTATCATTATAAAATTCAGTTTCAGCTTTTTTTATTTGGTTTTCTAGTGAATGTAACTCTTGGTTATAGCGCTTGGTCTTAGATCTCTTGTAGCTGATCATTTCTCCTCTGATGTAGGCCTTAAATGCTTCCCACCTAATGCTGGCCGTAGTTTCATTTGTATTTGTTTCAAAATATTTATCAATGCAACTTTCCACAAATTTAACGAAGGATGGGTCCTGGAGCAGATAAACCTGTAGCCTCCATCTTGAGCAGCGCTCAAACTTACCTAAATTAATCTCCATAGACACTGATGCGTGATCGCTAATTACTATACTATTGTACCAGCTGTTCTTGACATTGGACATCAATTCCCTAGAGATTAGGAAGTAATCAATACGCGAGTGGGTTTTATATGAGCTTGAATAGCAGGAATATTCCCTCTTATTTAGGTTCTGTGATCTCCAAATTTCAACTAATCTTAAATCCTCCATATAGTTAATTAGTGTTTTCCTAGTTTGCGCATGTGTCATATCAATTTGTGTGGATCTATCTAACACTGGGTCAAGGACACAATTGAAATCTCCCCCAAAAATATAAAGTCCCTCCAAGGCAGACACAGTAAGAAACAGCTTTTCAAAAAATGATGGGTTGTCTTCGTTAGGGCCGTATACATTTATAAGATTTATTTTTTGTGACACAATATTACCTTGAACTATAATGTACCTTCCATATGGATCTTGGGTAGTGTTTATGATTTGAAATGGAATTGATTTGTGTATAAGAATGACTACACCTCTTGCATAAGTACTGTGGGAAGCCTGAAATACCTGACCTGGCCATCTTTTACTCAATGAGTGTATGTCTGAAGTAATCATGTGGGTCTCTTGTAGAAAGACTATCTTTGAGTTGAGATTTTTTATCCTGTTTAGTACTTGTTTCAGTTTGGCCAATTTTCTCATTCCCCTTACATTCCAGCTTGTAATTTGAATGTCTAAAATATTCTTCTGTTTTGACTTATCCATAAAATGCTATCTCAGTCAAATATACATTTTAGAAACTGTAGAAACAAATAAATAGAAGTGGTGCAAGTACAACCTCTCCCTTCCACACATATCCATCCCCCCCCCCCCCCCCCCCACACACACACACACAGACAAATCCCTACAAATACAACTTCAACATTTCGAACAGTCCCACCCTCGAACCTAGCATTTCTACTGCTGAAATGCATTCCCTCCCTTTTAGTTCGGAAAATTGAGGAACGTTGATCCACAGTATTTGGGGAGCAACTGGTCAACGTGACCAGGACCTTTAACAAAACAATCAATGCCATCTACCACGCACTTCGCATTGCAATATATGTATGTACATCCCTTTCAGAGTATAAAACTGTACAATTTGGCCATATTAAAATAATATCCTCACGTTTATAATATATAATCATCAGTTGCAAGATATATAAATAAAATCTACCCAATCCTAATAGATTTGGCGCTGAAGAAACACTGGCCTACATTATTACGTAATAATGCAAGCATAAAAATGAAGTAAAATAAATAAAAATAATAATAAAAAGAATAATAATAATAAAAAAAAACATATATCCATGACTTGACTCACAGCGACAAAATCTTACTTCAGCATAGCTGGACCTCTACAGCTGTTGCCCATTGCTAATCAGCTGTTTCTTCTGTTCAAGTTCAGTTCACTGTGGTGGTTTGGCTGTGGGATACTTTTGTAGAACTTTTCAGCTTCCTGTGGCGTTGAGAAAAGATGCATCTTGCCGTTGTACAGCACTCGGAGTTTGCAGGGGTTATGCTGAAATCCCCGGAAGGCGTTAATATCAACAAACAGTTTCGTTATCGGGTTGAACCCCCGTCGGATCCGCACTGTTTCTGCAGAGAGATCCTGCACGAACGTTATCTTTACCCCATCGTATGTGATGTCTCGCTTCCTTGATTCGCGGTAAACAAACTCCTTCTCCTGAAACTTCAAGAAACGGATGAGGATGGCTCTGTTCTGGTTGGGCTTCCCCGACGCTAGCGTGCGGTGAACTCGCTCCAGTGTGAATGATCTGTCAGGGTCCGTCCCCAGCCATTGTGTCAACTTGTCATTAATGAAGTCCAGGAGTGTCTGATGACCCTCGGCCCCTTCTCGTATACCGAACAGACGTAAATTCTTCCTCCTGCCACGGTTCTCTAAATCGTCTGTCTTGGCCTCAAGATAGGCGATTCGCTTAGTGGCTAACTCAAGTGCCGTTTCAGTTTTTTCAAGTGCATTTTCTGCATCATATATGCGGCGTTCAGCTTCTTCGATGTGTGTTGCATTAGAGGAAACATCTCGCTTTACCTCAGACACACTGCACTCCAACACCGCCATTGAGTTTGCCATGCCAGTCAAACGGGTGTCGATATTGTCCAACTTTGTTCCGATGTCTGCCCGGAGCGACTGCAGCTCCCTCAACACTTCAGCTATATTAGCCATGCTAACGTTAGCTTCCAGGTCGCTCGGTGGGCTTGGCGGAGTTGCTTTGCCAGTTGCCGTACTAGTCTTGCGTGCTCGGGTAAAAATGTCGCACTGTTTGGCTGCAGTTGATTTGGACATATCAGCGCCGAGTTTTTTAGCGAAAATGATGGCCAGTAACTTAAGGGATTTTAGGGAAATGGTGCGTGGTTGCAGGGAGCTTCCTCACTATGCTGCCATCTTGGTCTCGTCACGTGCTTCCAATCCCGAGACATTAGTCTTTAATAGAAAATATCCTTTTCTATTGGAGTAAATTACGTTTTTATCGCTTTACAGCCTCCTAATGCCCTTTCTTCTCCAGCTTATAGTTTGCTAAGAGGATTTCCTGCTATCCTGAGTGAATCTGTGAAATTCATGAATATACACTCATGGATCTGGGCTTATTTTAATTATAATTTAGGGATAACCATAATTTAGGGATGAGTAATAATGTTTTAAGTTCTGAAGAGTTCCCTTACCGTCACAGCAGCTGTGTGTGTGTACTTGGGAATTAGCAGGTGTGAATTTGTCTGTGAGACTGAAAATTAAACTGTATGCTTGTTCAAATAAAAGTCTTCTTTTTTCAACTAAATCCTGAGCTCAGGGCACAAATGACATTTTACATTTGTAATAAGATGTAATTTGTGTTGAAACAAGATGTTGAGATTGGAAAATGTGTGACTGCCTAATTGCTTCAAACTTATTTGCATGCCTACTAGTTTTTTCCAGGCCCCAAAAGAAGTTTGTAAGTCTGGGTGTGTGAGTGCCTCATAACTATCTCGAACACTGGCTGGTACACAGTCAATTTTGGAAAGACATAATAAATGTCAGCACAAAACCCAGACTAATGGAGTGGAAAGTCAAGCGATGGAGGTACCAAAAGAGAAAGAGAGAGTGGTGAAACAAGCCCATGTGTGGAAGCAAAAGTGCATATGATCATTTGGTGACCATTTCAACCACTCCCTCGACATATCTGTGTTGACTTTCATGAAAACAAACATCAGGCTAATTCAAACTTGCAAAAATCCTGATCAGTCCTGGATTGACTCAACTCTGCTTTAGATGAAAAGGTCATTGTTTTTAAAGTTGTTATGGGGCTAGGCTCCTTGTGGTTTATTATCAGCTAGCAACTCTTAGGAAAACATTCCCATGTGCAAGGCGCAGGTTGAAACCACCAACTTTTCCAAATATGCATGTTTGAAAGTAAATGTAGGCGGAAACACACAGGTCAAGACAACCCAGTTGCCTGAATAAATGTTGGCCCAATAACTGGGCAATTGTACTGTGTCAACATTTTATTCTAGTGACTGAGCTGGGCAAGAAGGATGCTGTAAAAACCAAACCCTCAGACTGCAAGGCTATCAAGAGACCAAGCAGGTGTAAACTCTGATTTCATCTCTCCCATTTAGAAAGTTCAACCTCTAGAGTTTACAGTAAGTGGACAGTTGAGATGCTGACTTTTTATTACCTGCTTGTGTTTAAAGAGTCTTGAAAAGATACGTCTCTGTCATGTCGAGGCCCAGAAAAAAAAGGCCAGGTGTAAGCGTGTGTGGGTGTGTGTGTCCCTGAGGCAAAGTGGTTAGAGAGTTTAGTCAGAGGAGAAGTGGATGTTGTTGTCAGCTGTGGATAAAAGGATGGAGACCAGAGAGGGAGACTCTAGACTAGAGGCTTTGGGGCAGTTGTGACCAGACTGATCGGGTGAATTTTTTAAGATCTTTTCCTCGACTTCCAAAAACACAAGAAAAATCTGCGTTCAATAAAATTTCTGTCTTAGAGTCTAAGAACATGCAAATGTGTTAGATGTCTCCTATTTCACTGAAAAGTGTCTTCTGAATCTTCCTGCAACTGCAGCTATTCTAAAATGACGGCTGTGTAATGGGCTTCAAAGCATTCATTTCCAAGTCACAGAAACAGGAAAACAGTCATTTCTACCATTTTATGTTTGCCTTCACATTCACTTCACACCTCCTACCTCTGTCTTCATGTCATCATCACCTGCCCTAAGGCCAGGTGAGTAATCTTAGGTGCGAAAGCTGCATTCAGGTTATTTACAGTCTCACTGGATAAAGGCAATGACAACCTGAGCTGAAACAGCAAGGACATTCATATTTTCATACTAACAGGCTCATGTTTGGAAAGTATTTTATAGTGATGCAGTGCAGCCCTAGCATTTTGATGTCAGTTTTCTCTTTGCATATTCATCCATCCATCATCCATCCTTCCATCCATCCATCCATCATCTGAAACTGCTTATCGACCTGATGGTGGGGCACACCCTGGATAAGTCTCCAGTTCATCGCAGTGCTGGCATATAGGGACAAACAACCATTCACACTCACCCTCACATCTACAGACAATTTAGAGTAACTAGCTGTTTTTAGACAGGGCACCGAGCCGCCAATTTGCCCGTCCTTTTGGCGGCTCGGTCTGCAGTTTTAGACAGAGGCCAGCAAATTGGGGGTCTCTTTTGGTCGGCCGATTTTCTGCCTCGGAGGGTACACTTATTTCCGCCTCGCCTGCTATCTAAAAACGAGGCGGCAATGTGGTGGCCCCTGTGTGAGGTGGGCGGAGGTGTCAATGACTTGCACTGTTGTGCGACCCACAGCCAGGGAGTTTTAAAACCAAGAAACAGCTGATCACAGCAGTCAGTCCCTCATTTCATCCGCGGACAATAAGATGAGCAACTGGACAGCCGCTGAGATCCAGGAGATGCTAGCGTCTCCTCGGTCTCTGTAGCTGTTTGGTTGTGTTAGCCTGTTGTTGTAGCAGCAAGCTAGGAACGGTCGCTACTTTCAAATTAAACGCCCCCCACTAAGAACCCAGTTCTAAACTCCAATGGGGTGTAATGTACAGCTCTTATTTTGAAGTCAAATTCGTTGTCATTGTTCACAGCCCAACTTCGAGCTTCATGTCATGTCACATGTTTACGCCTACCTCAGAAGCGGCTTTTAGAAAGACAGGCCGGCACATTGCCGTCCTTACCTTGGAGCAAATGTGCCGCCTTTTCTATCTAAAAAGGGCTACTGATTAACCTCACTGTTTTGCATATCTTTGGATTGTGGGGGGGAGGCTGGAGTCCCTGGAGAGACCCTTTGCATATCAACTGCTCACACAGTTCATATTGACACAACTATTCTCAGTTGTGTGAACTCAGGTCTGTCCAAAATCCTGGTTTTGTCTGGATGTTTGAAAAAAAAATGACACATTTAGATTTTCAATTTACATTTAGGGCATTTAGCAGACATTTTTGTCCAAAGCAATTTAGAATAATTCAGTCCATAGGCTACATGAACGGATTATGAGTCATAGGCACAGAGGTGTAAAAAGACTAGTTTACTCCTACGTAGAACCACATGTGCAAAATGTATCTTTCATTCTGTTGATCGATTCAGTGATATTAGAAAAATGACGAAAAGGCTCAGGTTTACAGATCCAGCTGCAGATCGACACCGACTTCAGGGATAATACTACAGCAAATACTACAGTAAAATATACAATATAACAATATTGTTGGACAATCGTCAAAAGAAACTTGAGATTAAGAGTCACATTTCTTTAAGAGATGTTCTGCTGTTCTATTTTAAATTGCTTTATTCATCATTAAAACACCGATACTAGATTTTTGGGTCGTACGCCGATACAAATATTAGGAAGTAATCACTTCTGATATGGATATATCGGCCCCTAGACACACTTGTTTTTGCAATCATCTCTCAATTGAGGCGATCAAACAGTTGTGACAAAGATACTTATGTAAGGAAGGCGGAATATTTAACACTGAAACAATTAACTTGACTTTTTTTTTGCATTCTAATCTCTAAACAAAAGGTTTTCATGGAGGTGATCATACTTTAGACAGGCCAAAACCTCTGCTAATTGTGCTGCATTTTAATCACAATGTAGTCCCAGTACGCTGTACAGCACACTGAAATCAATCAACCGCCTCCAATTTATGCAAAATACCACTGCTAGGGTTCACAATAAAACAGATGATCACATTTCCCCTGCTCTTGCCTCATTGTGCTGATTACCCCTGGTTATTAGAAGTGATTTTTTAATTGTATCGATCATTTTGAAATCACTCCTGCTTATATCAATGACCTTGTAACCTTATATTCTCCTGCTCGTTCGCGTAGCTCTGCAAATCAGCTGCTACTACCAGGACCCAGGGCGAAGCTTCAGGCAAAAGGTGGTAGGCCTTTGCTGTAAGGCCTCCACAAGTATGGAATAATCTTCTGTTAAGAATCAAGCAAGCTACCTCAGAACCCTCTTTTCAAAGTTATTATTATAAAATGGCCTTTAATTTGTGTATTTTCTTGTTTATGCTCTTACTCTAATGTCTTTTTTTATGTTAGTATTTATTGTCAATATATAATTCTGTAACTGAGCAGGGCACTTTTTTGTTTTTAGACTTGCTAAGCACTTTGTAAACTTGTTATTAAACAGTACTATATAAATGAAGTTGATTATTATTACTGCTATAATATTATAGCAAAACTAAACAAAAACACAATATATGAGAAGACAACTTTCACATATTATTTACAGCTGACCTGTTGTAAACTAACTGCTCTCAGTCTCATTAAACAGAGGATCTTACTCCAGGGCCTTCTGACCTATCTGGCCCCCTGGCCAGTGCCTGTCGTGTCCCATCAGTAATCCATCCATGTTAGGTCATGCTTGTCATTTCAACTCAAAAATAATGGAAGCACATTAATGATGGTACGAGAGAAAAAAACCAAAAACGAGCGCCTTTCAGTGGAGTGCTGCCTGTAGGGCTACACTCGTGGATCAGAGTGTTTACACCTGCCCGACATTATCTGAGAGTGGGCCACAGGCAAAACCTCTATCAAGCGCGTGGTTGTACGGCCTCACTTTAAAGCAAACATGCGCATCTAAATATGCGTACACATTCCCCTTCTCTCTTCATCTTCAACTTAGCTAAAATACTCCACTGATCTCTTTGCTGAACAGAGCTTACAAACATATGATTGAGAGGGATTCTGTTTCAGGGTATGAAATCATCTTGACATTTAGTTTCATGCACAGTCTGATATTACTCTCTTTTTTTTCTTTTCTTCTGCATGGCTCTCACTTTTTATTGAAACCACCAATGAACATCTGTCTCTGTCGAAAACACAAGCGCAGCCTCTGGAAATGTGTAAAATGCAGTTATCTATAAACTGTGACTTTTGTCTGTCCAATTTGTCTTTTAGTAATACTTTCTCTGATGCAAGCCCTTTGAAAGTAAACGTCCCGACTCAACCTCATGGCCACAAAGCCCATGGCAGGATTGATGTGTGCTCCCGGAGTCCTCCGGGATCGTTTGAACGCAGGGCGCCGAGGGATTTGTCAGTCTAACGGGAGCTGACAGGAAGAGAATGAACTTTAACACTCGCAGGCTGCTTTCCCTTTCATGAGCTTCCAGAGAAACCCTGTAGTGAATCAAATCCCTCTGCTCCAAGGAAATACACACAGCCGTGTAATAAAAATGCACACACATGTGCTCCAACGTAAATACACACACATCTTATTCAATGTTACCATCACCCACTTGTCCCTGCACATTCCCATTTAATCCGTCAAGCAGTTAAGAGTGACAAATGTGTTGAATAATTTCATGTACATCAAGGAGCAGCAACACAAACTGTAACACACACTTCTTCCAATGACCTGAGAATAGAGGTCATCGCTGAGAGCTCGTTGTCTCAGTGATTTCATGCTGTGTTGCTTTCAATCAGGGCCTGTAATAAAAAGTCTCATAACTCTAACGTTAATGGGACCCAAGGACTGTAAAACAGATGAATGGCTTGGTTTTGTAACTCTGAGTTAGGACCCAAAATGCTCTGCTATGTCTCCATGCGGTAAGTTAACAGGTATGTTGGAGCCTAAGGTGGCATGATGTTCTCATTTGGATGCTGATGAAAAGTTTCATAAACTCTGGCCTGGAGTGTTGCCTAACAGCTTGTCTGTTTAATTATTTACCATTAATTGACACTGCTTGAGGAACCACCTAATTATCCAGAGTTAACTACAGATCGGGGCTTTTGCTGCAAAGGGGAGTATTTGACACTTTTAGTGGCAAGGTGAAAAAGAACACTTTTGCTTTGAATTAGTTTTGGTGCCTGTGACCATCTGACCAGAAGGGAGCATAAGTAATGCAAGCTTGCTTGTGATGGCAAATATGCTCCCTGATGATAATTGCTTGGCTGAAACGAGCTTGGCTAATGCTGAGACTTTGCACAAAAAGTTGGCAACTTTTCAGGCCACAGCTTCTTTATGGCCAACTGATGAATCCAAGTGTATTGTTTATTTCTGACTAAAGAGCAGGCCACTTGCTTGAAACCACCAATCATGATTGTTTTAATCACATTTTTGTTCTGTTAATTTAGCTGTACAACCCCTTCTCCAAACAGGTCTTTTCTCTTATCCTTTTGGACGCAAGTGTTACTGAAAACAGTGCAATGCTTTACCTCATAAACTTCATTGATTTTTATAACTGCTTATTCTGAATTTGATGCCAGCAAAGCATTTCTAACGAGTTGGGACAGGAGCAACAAAAGACAAAGACACCTGTTTCACAGGCGATAGTATCATGGTTTGGTATAAAAGGAGCATCCTCAAAAGGCTCAGTAGTTCACAAGTAAGGGCAAATTTCAATATTACATTACTACAGTATGAGCACGAGAACATTACATAACTGCTGTTTTGTCTCCTGGTTTGTTTCCATCTAGCCTCAGTTTACTTCCACATCCATGCTTTAAATAGCCACACAACATACAGTCCATATGTTGATGAAATTACGCTCAACGTAGCCGAGTTAATTGCTAAATACAGTTTATGGAAACACACCAGATTTGCATTTGGATTTATTCTTTTTTTATTTGTGAACTTTCAAAAGTTGGTTTAGGCTGCTAGAACACCCTGTTAAGGAAAGATTGTGGATGAGCTCATCGGCATAAAAAATACATTGTTTTAACAAACAAACTAGTCAATCCGTCGAGTGTGCACTTACTCCCTCACTGGCGGAGACGGAAACGTAATCCAGCATTTTCGTGTTTATGTTCATAATGTACATGTCCATGTTACAGCCTGTCATGAGCCATGAGCCTTACAATAGCCTGTTAAGCCTGTTAAGTGCCGACTCGATGGATATGCTAGTTTGGTCTAGCTACCAGCACACGGATGTCAACAAACAGGTAAGTAGCTCCTTGCACAAACACACTATTTTAACTACTTTTTTATTCATTTTGAGTCATACACGCTACAGTGCTGTGTGCTAAGGTGTCTGCTGATGTTGCATAACTTTTGGTGTGAGATGTGGAGCATGTTAAGACGCTTAAAACACAGTGTAAAGTTCTGACCCCATGCTGTTAGCGTTCAATGCTACATCTCCGTTCACGGAGCTCTGTAATGGCTGGACCAAATTTGTTCGCGTCTTCGGTACTGGCAAGTCAAGGGTAGCTTGAGCAATGAAGCTGCATGTTTAAATCGACCGAAGTTCTCCTTTAAGCTTCTGCAGCTCCATGGAAAAGGGTACAATGATCGAGTGTAGTTGCTTTAAGTAAGAAAGAGTAATAAATAATGGAATGGGCTGAACATTTTTAAGAAATCTTGGAAGAACTACCATTTTCATAGCACTGGCCATAGAGATAGGAAGGCTTTTCCAAAACTCCATGTTTTTCTTAAGTTGATCAATGCTTTTCTGCCAATTCACCGGTAGAAGATCTTCTGTTTTTTTAAATTTTTTATCATGCAGAGGTGTAATAATCATATCATATCATAATTCCATGATATATAAAGCTATTGCTATTTTGAAAGGTGTGGTTTGCAGATATTGTTCATTGATATTCGTGTATGGGATCAATTCACTTTTTGGCCAATTGATTGAAAATCCTGAAAATAAAAAAACTGCTAATTAATGTTAGCTGTAGGGGTAATGATGTCTGGGGGTTCGTTAAATATACAAATATATCGTTGTCACAAAGGGAGAGGTGTTGGTGGATTGAGTGTGTGTTAATGATACCTTAGTTGCCATTTGCAATTTCATTGATAAACCAAGTGAAAACCATTGACAGTGGATATTTTGCTTTAAGGAGACAAGGTTGAATCTTAAAACTATAAAAAGCAATAATTTCCCTGAATGGATGGTACATGGAAGAAAAAAAAAAAAGTACTTGAGGGCCATATTGAAGAAAAATATTTAGCTGGGCACAAAACAACACATGGAGCTAGTCCAAGTCCTCCCTATATCCTCGTCCACTACTCTCCTGCTTCACTCAGCAAGGCCAGGCGGTGGGAAGTAATAAATAAAAACAGAATAAAATGATTATGATACACCGTCGTTGCCAACTTGACGCAGAGCCCAAGGTTTCAAGCCAAAGAGCAGTGTAATAAACATCACCCTGCACCCCCTCTCTGCCCTCATCATGCAGCGTCGTCCTCCCACCGCTACCTCTATCAGATAACACAATTACACCTCTGCATCCGATCGGAAAATCACAATAAGCTGCAACTACGACGCTGCTGCGCCAGACAGCCGTGCTCAGACACCTCTAGACAGGCGAGAGAGCATTTCTCTGGTTGTAAACAGACGGCTGGAGGTGGGTTTCTACATGCAAGAGAGCAGCAGACGGAGCTGTATCAAATCTCTAACACTATGGGGCCCAAGAAACACAAACACATCTACCGTATGACTGGCGTAGCACCATTGGAGCTCAGCTGCCACCCTGCTGATGACAGCTTTTAAATAGAAGAAGCTGGAGCTATTTCTATACTCATGCCGTACATTAGACAGACTTTCCGTTAACTTAATTTCACTGACTTTATTTTAAATAGGAGAGCCTCAAAGACATGAAACTAAACTTATGTAAAGACATCCACTGTTACACCCAGAGGTCAGCCTGATCTGACGGGTGTGAAGAGATATTCGATGTCAAAGGCTTCACTTGACTGACTTCCGATTTAGTTGGATAGATTTATTTTATGGCGGTCTTTTTCTGGATCTTTTTTCCTCTCCCTGTTACAATCTATGGTTAGTGTCTAAACCTGTGGGCCACCAGAGTGCCGCTATTCTTAATTATTACACCCTTCTTTCATGCCAGTGAATGTAAGATGTGCTGCAATAAAATAAGCCACAAAATATTGACATGACGCTTCAAAAGCTGTCAATTCCAGTCAAGTGCCTGCAACCCAATCATCAGAATAATGGTTGTGAATGTAAGTTTCTTCAAAGTTCAGATATGTTTCTTTATGTTCAATACTCAATTTTATGTTGTATCAATGCTGTTCTTATCACCTGGCTAGTTTAAGGCACACAAATTAGGGTTAGGATTCATGGTTCAGCATTTAAAAGCATCTGAAAATTCATTTTAATCCTCGTCTAAAATATCAAGTTTTGTTGCCACAAACTCGATTTTAAAAACATAGAAGAGAAAAAAAAGATATAAAAAAATAATGTGTAAAGTGTTACCAAACAATAGTCTCTTGCTAGATTTACCTAGCAGTTGCAGTTATGATAGATAATGACTATTTCTTTGGGCACTGGGTAGTCGTGATGAAAATTGTTCATCATCATTATTCCATTAATTGAGAAAATAATCAGTACATTAATTAAAAAATGAAAATATGGAAAGAAAAGGACTTTGAGCTAAGAACCAGTATTGGATCTTTCAGTGACACAAATTACACATTAAACGTATGGGCAAAGTTTTCAACTGAAATATTTCAGATAGATAAATACATAAATAAATACAAACATAATTCATTTTAACTAACAGTAACACTAACGATGCTTTGAGATTGGACGGACTATTGCAGTTTTTTGTGCAAGTGACAAAATATTCAAATTAAGAAGCAGAAAAGCCCGCCATGGGCAAACAATATGAAAGCTTAGTGCAAGGAGCCAAACTCGGTGAGAAGTTCTTACCAAACTTCTAATATCTCATCCTTCTAACCTGAATTCTGAATAAGTACAGACACATTATTCATATTTTCTAGTGTGTATCGTTTACTAAATTTTATTTGTTAACAGCAATGTTGATACCAAACATGATGACAGATCAGGAGGCGATATAACATAACATGCGCATACTTGAGATGATTTACCTTGCTCTCGGAGTGGTTCTGCTCAGCTGTCTTGGCAGTGGCGTCCAGATCAGTCACTCCTCTGTTGAGGTTTGACTCCTCTGCTGCCGGCACTTGGCTTGCCTCCTCCGCATCTATATCCGTCTCCTCGGTGACGGACGCCGTCTTCTCAGCGCCAGTTAGCTCCCGAGCTGAGCCGAGGAAAGTACACACACATACAGGTGGATAAGCACGCACGCCTGCACACACACATGTGGGCATGAGCATGTACACAGGCACACATGGGTGGACACACATGATAACATTCAGTTAAGACAGAAGCATAGCATACTGTAAGTATGATTGTTTGATCAAAGAGTGTACAGAAAATTCATGTTCAAGCTGTTCAGTGGTACAACTTTGTCTTACAATGCACATTTTTAAACATAACACAATGCAGAGAGTGCTCTCCTGTTTCCTTTTTGTATTTGGGGCTTTTATAAACTGTGTTATCATTATAGTTCATACATTATTAATGGAAAAATCATGCCAAACTGGACACAGGGCATGTTTCCTCTGAAGCAGAGATCATTAACAATGAAGAGCAGCACTTTTTCCTGTGTATGGCACAAAATCAATCCAGACCGCAACAAAACAGTTTATTACAAGCACTGTAACTTGTTTCATCCGCCTCTTTCAGTTTGTTGAATCAAACTGTGACATTGGAAATGGGTTCTACTTGTCTACATTGAGACATTTCTTTCACTTTCTATTCAGTCAAGATGAATTTTTAACTAAATTAGATGTCCTTGAAAAATCTTTGGCAAAGAAAACCATCCAATTAAGTTCAATAAAACACGGTCAAAAGCTGCTACGCTTTGTCCCAGAGCAAGACAGTGAAACTCTTGAATAAGAGTGTAGGCTACATGTATCGTCAGTCACTGATTTCAAAATATTCAGTCTAACCTCTAGCAAAAGGTTGATTTAACTAAACGGGTTGTACAAACCTTCTCAGAATGATACAGTTGTTTTTTTTGCCCTTCGGCAGTGTGAATTCTGTTCAATATTTTACTATTTCAAGTGCATTTGACTTTCCTCACCAGGCAAGTCACCAGAACACAACTATAACACTGTTTGTCACAGCTGTTGTATTTCTTCCCCTGAAGCCTGAAGTCGTTGGCTGTGCATCCTAACCTCTGCAGATCCAAAATGTACAACAGGGAAAATGAGGTGTCAGTGTTCTAGTTAATAATTTACATGCATGTGAATTGTTTTCTTGTTCGACCAGAGTTTTTGACAACCTCCCACCGGATTGAACTGCATTTGCTCTCAGGCAATGTGACTGAACTAAAAATATACAGCTGCACTTGGAGCTATTGAGACTGCGCTGACTTCTACCAAGAATAGATGGAAGTGAAAGAAGTTTCATTTAAAAAGCAATCATTTGAAAAACATGAAAAGTAACCAAATGAAGAAAGAATCATTGTGGTCATGATTACTCACTCTTGTTTGCTAAATCAAATGCACTCATTTCTGAAACAGCAATATCATAAAATACTGAGCTTTCTAGAACATCTCTGTAAAGCAATCAAACACTCTTCACTGAATAGTTTGCATGTTTAGTAGGTGAAAATATTCAAAGTAAAAGTTGGAAATTTGTCAGTAAGAATGCTGTTAGCTTAGCTTAGCATTGAGACAGGAAGCGGGGGGATCAGCTAGCCTACCTTCAAAGATACAGTATGTAAAGAAATACATAGAGAATGATTTATGGTTTTACTTTGTATCCATCTGCCCAGCACCTCTGCCCAGCAAACAAGCCGGACTCCAAACATGCCAAACTATTCCTTGAACCTCAAAAGTGAATAAAAGAAGCACCCAGCTAGGGACTCACAACTCCCAGGTATTCTTCAAACTATTTGGTTCTACAAAAGATAAAAAGATTGTTTTTCTCATGTTTTTCTGTAAAAATGTGACGGGTCGCTAGAGACCTGAGGTGTGTAAGAGAGCATACCGTCTGAGGTACTGTAGGTACACGAGCTTAACCACGCTTCAAGGGTGCAAATAACAACTTTTACAATGAATTTGGGATCTCAGGGATTCCAGAGACTTGGATAATGCCAGATGAGCAGTTTTGGGCCATTTCATTTTTATTTTTGAGGTTTAAAACAAGTGACCGTAAGTGCTGCTATGCTGTTTTGCTATGATGCTCCAGAAATGTTTTGTAGACAACGAAAATTCAGCCAACTTTCCATCAGCATGGGGTTAATAGATAATGACCGTCATAAAGCTAATGAGTCAAAACTGTTTGGTCATATAAAAAAATGTCATATTAACTTTTTTGAGTGTTAATGACAAGTTAAAAAGAAAACCCCATATGGCCTTTAAACTTGACCATAGATTCAGTGTTCATTGAATGCCTATGTCACCGCAATGTCTTATGGTAATGTGAACTAAAATGATAACACTATTGTGTGTTTGGCATTACTCTCCATTTAGTAGGCTTCATTAGTTCTAGTGATGTCAGTCACGTTTCTAGTTATTTGTTTGTTAAAAAGATTATGTTGTTCGTCTTATGCGGCATTATTTCGTGCAATTGTTCAAAAATGCTGCCTCTTCTGAGAGAACTTGCTCCGTACTTTCTGCCGTTTCTCCTTTTCTTTGGACCCCTGCTGCTCAACCCAGTTCTCCATCCTCTCTGCTCCTCTCTAATTCTCGTCTGCGTTTCATCTTTTCTTGCTCCTCTCATCCTCCACCAACCCAAATGCCTTTTCCCTCTAATATCCATCTCTTCTTCTCCCTCCTCCCCTGCACTATCCATGCTTTCTTCCAGCATTCTGTTTCTGTAATCCGCCATCTCCCACTCTTCTATCCCTTCTCCTTTTATTTCCATGATAATTAGTTCTCCAGATAAGCTCATTGGCTGCCCGTGACGGCTCTTGTGTTGCTTAACACACCATGACAGCAATTGTGTGAGGGTGTGCGTACAGGCCCGAGTTTGTATGCATGTGGGGTCCTTTCACTCTGTGTAAATGTACAGTTATAGAGCGTGGGTGATCTCTGGGCTCATCAGCATGTGAAAGAGAGCTTGTCTCTGAAGGGCTGAAGGAGGATGTGGAGACAACGCACCCCAGCCTGGTGGGGAGGGTGACCAGGCCAGGCTGCTGTAATGACTGGAACGATGCTGTGAAAGGGCTCAGATCATGGACTGTTCCAACTGCTGAACCCCCATGTCTGTCCTCTCAGACACCACTCAGAGCCACGTGTCCCTGGGCTGCAGTGAAGCCCATCCTGTCCAGGCACGAGGCCACAGATAAAAGTAGCTCAGCCCACCAGTGTTGTTGTGCGGTGCCTTCTTTCTTAGGGTTGACTCATCCGTGACATTCACTCCAGCATCGCCCTCTCCTGCTTGCCAACTTGGGCACAATGCAGGCTGGAATGTGTATATGTGTGTGTGGAGTGTGTGTGCAGTACAATCTGTTTGTGCCATCTGAAGACATATGACTGTGTTAGAAGTGTGTAGGTGTTTGTGTACGCTCTGAAAATGTGCTGCCAAGATTTCAGATCTTGCGTTATTTTTGGACTTTATACACAATTTCCAGCATGTCCTTACTGATACAGTATGATATTTTTTTATTCCGTGACCTAAAAAACATTCTACCCTGGTTTGTTTATCTAGATTTCCTCAAAAAATATAGGACTAGCTGCTGTTAACAAACTAGCTCAGTCAGTGGGCAGCTACAGTAAGTGGGATTAGGTGCCTGGGGTATGCCATGACATCACATCTTACTCTGCAAACTGATGATTTATTTCAGCCAAACCAGAAGTGGTTTGGCTGTATGTGGTTTCCTTTTTTTAAAAGCCTCAGCCATTTATAACTTAACAAAACAAAAGGGAGAGAGAGAAAGAAAGAAGGTTTAGGTATCTGCTGAATAATGAAAAAGGCAGAGTCAAAACAAAAAGAATGGTATTGTAGTACAAAGACAAATCTCATTTTAAATCATGCTTTGTCATGTATTATTATTATTATCAGCGTCATTTAAAAATTGCATTGATTTGAACACACAGCCAAAGGTGTGAAAACAGCTTACACTGCCAATACTAGGCAGCTGGCAATGAGCATGCTAGCACACAAGCACAAGCTTGACTTCACACATCGGCCACGTGACCCTTCTTTTCTCCTCTCAGACACTTTATTTTAGACAACATTTCTACAGCTCCACCCAGATAAATCCTCAGCCCCTTCCATCAGCACACTCACTGCTACGGCACACTGAACTCTGAACATCAACTCTACATCAACTCCACCCACACATCTGCCCATCTGTTCATGTTCTCAACTGTTGTCCTTGCCCTAAAACAGCACTTTTTCTGTTGGGTTTACTTGTGATGAATCACATTTTAAACACAATATTTCTTCTGGTCTGTGTATTGACCTCCCCTGACTGACATGCCTTTCAGTGTTCAGTGATACCCAAGGATTACCAGAACAACTCTGGATAAAAGATATAACAAGAGATGAGGAATAAAAATAACTCCCCTAGGAGGGAGTTTGTAGCTGCCTTTTATTCTTTTCATTTGGCACTGACTTCACTTCATGAACCTTCAATGAGCTTCTACAAGGCTGCAACAGATACGCAATTGATTAAACTGCAGCACTCTGACATGAAACATTCACCCTACTCTCTGTAGCTCTTCTGACTCATGTTCTGTCACAAAGAAGTGAACCAACAGCGAGGACAGATCACTGCAAACAAATAACATGAGTTTAAACAACTCAGGAGCAGCAGTGCTAAACATTTACCCACAATGCTTGCCGCTAAGAATGGGATGTTAAGTTTTATAGCAGGAGCGTGTTACGTGTGTTTGTGTACCTGCGACAGAGGATTCATTGCCGTTCTTCTCACTGTGGCAATCCTCCTGTCCGTCTGCATTCTGCTGTGTGTGCTGCAGACTCAGTTTGTGACACACTTCGAACGCCTGGCCGACCGTCCGAACAATACGCATGGCCTGACTCTGTGGGTGGGGAGGGGAAGAGAAAGAAAGAAATGCAGTTACTCTCAGAACACAAATTGTACCACTTTTGTGTCGCCTTTTGGTTCAAAGAACTGATTAATGGGCGATGTTTTAGACCAAATTTCAAACATTTGATTAATTATTGTGATTATGTCTTTCCTAAGTTTGAGTTTTCTGTAGGTGGCGCTCCTTTCTTTCGTTATCCTGCACCTGAGTATTCCGAACCAACCACAGAGGTAAAATCATATCTCTTGTGATGTTTTTTTTTTTTATTATAAAATATAGTCCAGATGTACTGAGCCCTTTTCCACAAGTGTCAGGTGCAGACTAGATGCAGATTAGCTCTGGAGACATTTGTATTTTGTATCCAAAATGCACAATAGGCATGGAATGTGATTTAAAATGATATTTATAAGTCAGAGTTATTAATTCAGTCTCACATACATTTTACACAATAAATCTCTCATAGAAGAGATTGTCTGTGTTCACAGTCCAAACTCTCAATGCATTTTCCATCTTCCGTCTGGATTTTTCCTTTGTCCTCAGGTGCAAAGATGTGGATGTGTCTGCTTATCTCCCCTTGTACTCTTTCCGCCCTGCTCTGAAAAGGCAGGTCAAGTGAAACCATCTTTAGGTGACTTCTGTCAGCCATCAGCTCTCTCTTTTCTGACTTTTCACAGTAGAGAGGTGCAGAGGCAGAACATATTTCAGTTTAAAGTACTGAGGCCTAGCCCCCGAACACCACTCTTCCTCAGCCGAATGAGCAGAACAGATGCAGTGTGGCCTAAAAGCCACAACAGAATCAAGACCCTGCCAGAGGGCAAGATCGTCTCTTGTCCCCGTTATCAATTCTGGACCGGTCTGAAGTCTATTCCCGCAGAAGCTGCTATCTGCCCAGCAGTTCAGTTCAGTTCAATTTATTACACAACAATTATGTCCATGTTTCTATTAGCAGAAGTTGTGGGTGGTAGCAATAGAACATGTCTATCCTGCTCCCTTTTTGTGAACTGTGATGTTAAATAGCCACATTTTGGGTTGATAGAGTGTCCTGAGTAGCAACAAAGTGAGAAAATAGGAAATCCAGGCAGAAGGCCACAGGGTCTCTGCAGATACGAGACACTAACACTCCCTATTCCCTATTCATCGGCCTTGTTACATCTTTTACGATGTTTCGTCACGTTACGACTGCTGAGCTTGATCTGACTGTCTTGAGATGTTGGGAATGTATAATTTAAATTAGAAAGACAGATTGCAACTTAGCCCATCTTTGGTTACAAACATTTGTCTTCTCTCCAGCTACAGGTGTTGATATCCTGAAACAGTTTCAATCGTTCTAGCATTGAGAAAATATGAGATGGATTACTGTCACTTGAAGAGAAGATTGTTTTGAAGGAGACTTTACAAGAAACAGCAAAAATAAACAGCAAAAAAGGCTTCTGTTGACTGAAATAGCCATCAAGAGATCAAACTGACAGATGTGCAACATCAAAGTTACAGAAGAATGGTGGTAAAAGTGGTGTTAACCTTTATTTTGCACTTACGGCACTGAGATTGGTGAGGGATGTTCATACCCCTGCAGGTAACTCTATTTTGTAGCAACCATTGTCTCTACCTATTTTCTTCGTTCTCAGACCCTCTGTTCAGTTTCTCTCCTCCATCATCCATCAGTCACTTCCCTGCCTCGCCCTCCTCTGTGGACCCTCTATTCATGTCTTTTCACCCCATGCTGGTCCTAAGCCTGACAGCAAACAGGTGTTTTTTGCCTCCGAAGAGGTTTCCAGAGGCAGTTATACAGTGCGATGAGAGCAGATGCTGGTGTTGTTTAACACAGTGAACACACCAAAGGCTCAAGCTTCCCTGACTCATACAGAGACTGACTGGAAAACACACAATCAAACATGACGGATGCTTTGCAGAAAGTCTCTTTCCTTCTTTTATTGTGTGTACCCCACTCCCTTTCTCAGTATGTCTGTTTGAATATTTGATTGAACCACAATAATAAATTCCAAAGGTAACTGTTCAATAGCCTCAACGCAGATAACTTTGAATTGGTACAGTTGATCAAAGAAATGTAACATTGATTTTTTTCTCCATCTGGAAAAACACCTGTCAGACCTATTTGGATTGATGAAAATAGGTGTTTTCAATATTCAGGGATCAAATTCACCTTGAGAATATCGTTGAAAAATATTGAATCAATACAAAACACAGCGGGAAAGTTTTAAAAAGTTGATATGTTTAATATTCTAACACTGAACAGTAGCATAAAGGGTGAGGGATGAAGTAGTGGAGTTTTTTGCATGTATTATTTCTATTAATTTTGGGTCCAAAGCCTCACCAGTCTTTAATCTTTGGAACAGCAGGGAGTCTGTGAATCTAAGGACCATACAGAGGTCAGGCACATGTTCAGTCGATAGACCATATCAACTATAGAGTGAAGCGCTTGTGTGAGAATATATTTATAACATCGAGATCTTAAAAATCAATCCTAAGAACACCTTGAAGCCAGTGCGCTAACTTAAGCACAGCAGTGATATAAGCTCAGTGCTTTTTTAAAAGTTGAGTTAAATCTGCCAGCAGCATTCTGTAGGTTTTATATACTTTCTGATGAGACTGGAGAGCAATGTATTATTTAGGACAAATTGTAATAAAAGCACACCGAAGCTGTTTTCTGGGACACAGAGAGCTTTGACCTTTGGATTGGCCTTTAAATGACAGAGGACCGCTCTGGTTACGTTCTTTATGTGACTGGAAAATTAGATCAGAGACATGATTACAAACCCACATTTCTTACCTGTGATAAAATCTGTGAGATAGTGTGCTTGATCTTGAGCACAGTTTCTCTCTTGTACTAGTAGGACCATCGCTTTTGTTCCGTTTGAACTGAATCAGGACAACTTTCTGGCAAAGCAGTTAAGCCTTAATCGTAAGGGCCAACTGTGAAACAACAACAACGATCATTTGATTAAACTCTTAAAAAGACCATTGTTTACACTCTCCCCATACTTATGACCCCTTGTCGCCATAATTATTGTCCTCTTTCGGTACTAAAAGAGAACATAGCCAGCATGGCCACAGCCTATTACTAGGCTTGGGCGATGTCCAAAATGTTATATCATGATATTGTCCTGCCCAAATACTGTGAGAGACTGTTAAATCATTGCTCTTCCCAATCTTGCTAACTTTCCAAATATCGATGCGTGTTGCCTCCACTGCCAGGACAGCTCTGCATGCATTTTATTTTCAAAATAAAAGTCAGAAGACACCATGACAACTATTCTATATTTTATATTGTGAAATATATTGCATATGATAGCAGATATCACGACATTTGATAATATCTTATACTGGTCCAAGTCTATTACGACCCATATTTACGTTTCTTGTAAGGCAGCAACCTCTAGTGGCCATAGTAATTACTAACACAGCAAAAGAGGAAGTCAAGTCTGGACTTTTATCCCGGAGATGACTGTTTGAGTCCAGTGTATAGTGAATGGTGGGTATTTTAAATTTACGGACATAGTGAAGTTGCATCAAGCACATTCGTAAGGGGTAAACCTACTTATTTAAACCCAAATCAAGATTGTCCGAAGCCTACTGAGTGAGTTTGAGTACCTGAACACAAACAAACTGTGAGTGTATGATGAAAGTCTGGTATGGCTGTCGCTGGTACTCCGCAACAGTCTTTCTGTTTTGTAAATGGTGGTATATGTTGATTTGTTGTCACACGCAACTGATTCAGTTGTTTAGGTATGATAGGGTGGAGATAGCTCGACTTTGTTTTACTATGACAAAACCTCATAGATTGTCTTCAGACAGACACATGCATTGTAGGAAAAAACACAGTCACCTCATTCAATTGAATCGGATAACTAAACTGATTACTCAGATGTCAGGGCTGTATTCATATTGTTGACTTGGCAATATTTAAAAAAACTTAAGAAGAACCACTGGTTTCTATTCACCAAGTTGTTTTTTACTGGGAAAAAATTCACCATAGAGCAGGCAGATCATAAAATGCTCTTTAAGTGTTAATCTTGAGCAGTCTCATGGGTCGTTCTAGAAGCCAAAGAGCATGTTTGGCTGTTTTGTATATGACTTATTGGCAACTGCTCCCATTAATCCTTTACAAATGTGTCTTGTCAGAGTCTTCAGAGTTATTCATACCTTTGTCGAATGGATAGTTCGTTCCAAGACACTAATCTTTTTCAGTTACCTTACGTTTTATCAGGACAGCTTTTCTGTACCTAAACATTTCATGACCTGAGCCAATTCTCCAGTGGATCTCCAATTTTGGCGGCTGACAAAACTGCGATGAGATTTGTCACTCAAATGCAAAGGCTGTATATATCCAGCTGCAATGACATGATATAGTTCTCAAGTTGGACATTTGTCACCGTCTCCATCTAGGTCTCTTTCTATGTCTCTGTCATTCTGCCCATCACTTCAGCTCTCTGTTATTTCAACTGAATAAACATTCCACCACTGAATCTCTGTCTTTATATCTCTCTCTTCTCTCTTGTTATATATCAAGCTGCCAGTGAGCTAGTAGAATATTTTCCTTTAGCGGGCATAGTCAAAAGCATGGTACATTATTCATCTCAGATTACCCATAGAGATTTAGCAGTGTTTCCACTGTCCTCTTGGAAGTTTTGGCATGAGCAAATACAGGCGGCAGAAGGGAATACAAAGCAATTTAGGAAAAAGCAAGGTACACAGTGAGAGGATGGTAGGGGAGTTACCTCTAATTAAAGCCTTTCTTATGCTTTCCTGCTATATGAGATGAGCTCATTCATTCTGTGTTTACATCTTCTCACAACTCACAAATCCATCACTCAGTGTAGACAAGATATTTGTAGTGTAGAACAGAATAGTTATATTTAGAGAGTTGTTCCAGCAACTCCCTGACCACCAGCTAACAACTCTAATCATTAGGGCGCAGCCTGGCCTGATGTCCATCAAACACTTGGAATGCCTCGAGGAAATTAGCGGGACAGCCACAAGAAATAACAAATTGCTGAGGCTGAGAGTGTGTGAGCTCACCGCAGACGGACATCACCAGACAAAAACAAATCAGTGAACAGGTTTCTGTGTGACTGGGAGCGTGTTTGAGTGTGAGCGCGTGAAGTAAGTGGAGTGTGATGAAATGCAGCCATGATGCCTCGCTGACTCTTCTGAACCATTAGCTCGCTTTCCAGGCAGTGCACACTGCAAGGGTACATCATAAAAACACCCATATTCACCCACTACAACACCAAGGTACAGCTGGGCATCAAACTGTAATATTTTTTGTAGAGCAAGCGTGTGTCTGCAGCACTGAGTATAAATCACTGTCAAGTGTCAGATACTTGGTCAAATTCTAAGACTTGTTCACTTTATTTGATTAGATTGTCACCCATTTAAACTCAGCTAGATTTTGGACAAGGGTGTATGGTTGTTTAAAGCACTGAGAACTAATAAGTACCAAATCAAATTTAAGTTTCTATTTCTCTCTTTGACTTTCTCTCCTTTTCTGTCCAACTTCCAATCTTTACATCTTCCTCCCTCCCTGGATTAGTCACTATCATTTAATCAATTTCCTTCCAGACACTATCACACAATCATCCATCTGCATTGCAAAGGAGGGTAATGACCCATTCAGATAAACTAATAGACATTTTGGCAGGTAGTATTAAATGAATTGATGTAAAAGAAATCAAGGTTGTGCCTTTGGAAAACTTTCTAAACTTTCAAGTTTAAGACATTCATTTAGTTGCAATGTGAAAATGACTGGCTTAGACAACGTTACTGCCACTTTTTTTTGTTGTAACAGTAGTATGGCTGTCTGGTTTTACAGACAGAGTGGCATGGTGTCTCAGCAATGTCAACCCAATGCAAGAACATCCAAGTGGTTGAGGTTGATCCATTGGCTCGCTGAGCCTTTCTTGTGTGAAGTTTGCTTCTTCTACACATGGCTGCATGGGTTTCCTCTGGATGCTTTTGTGTTCTTCACAAGCGACAAGATAATAGGGCTCTCACAATTCTCTAAATCCACAATTTGATATATTTTTTTCATTTTAAGGTCATGATTTGCTTCAATTTTTGATTTAATGATTTTGGATCACCAATTCTGAAGGCTCATTTGGATCGATATACAATTTAATATCTAAATCATGACATAGCTGTAAGACATCCAGGTTAGGAGGACCCAGGCATGCTAAATCACCCATTAGTGTAATGGGAGTATAAGTGGAAGTATATGTTTAGTAGCCCTGCAGTAGACAACTACCTTGTCAAAACTGTACCCTGCATAGAATAGAATAGTCTTTATTGTCATTGTACAGGAGAGTACAATGAAATTGAGGACTGCATTGGGAAAGGAAGAAGAGAAAATGATGTTTGTCTATTGTTATCATAGACGGGGTTCAGGTGCAGCTTCACAGTCGACTGAGCAGACAGCAGGTTGAGTTATGTCCCACTTTAAAGGCTGAATAAGGATGCAACCTCAAAGGTGTGTCCTGCTGTGGCCCTAAATGCCAGACTCAACCTGCCCCTCCTCCTCAGACGAGATGGTTTAGACAAAGACAGAGTTGTCAGACAAGATATCCATTAAAACAACCAGAGGTATAGTTGGTTAAGTTTCAGGGAAACCACATCACAGATATGCATTATCTTGAAAGAGGCAAAGAGTCATGCACTAAAGCAGGGCTCCAGGCCATGCCTATTTTGTGGAGAGGCCAGTTTAAAGTGTGTCAACAGAGTAGAGCATATGGAGGTGAGCAAAAATCAGATTCTGCAGAAGTGGCAAACTATGAATAAATAAATATTTCTGCCTCTGCTATAAAGGCAATGCCACCTTGACAAAGAGGTAAAAACTAAATTAGACTGAGTGTGAAGAAAGGAGAGTGAGAAACAAAGCGCTTTGGACAGGATGATCATTTCAGTGAGATATGGATATTCAATACAAAGTGCTGAAAGGCTATTAAATCCAATTATCTTAACCAAGCTGTGTCGAGAATGATGCGAGTGCTTTCACTGATATGTCTGGAAAGAGCCATATGTCATTTTAAGAATGTACTCCTCAATGTCAGTGATGAAACCATTGATCCGTGGTCATATTCAGGAATTTTATCCAGGCCAACTCTACTAAAACACTGCCCATGGTACAATGTAAAATGACCAAACTTCTTGTATGTAAAACATTAACCAAGACAACAATATACTATTTGAATCAGGCTTTGTTTATGCTGTAGCGCATTCAGTACTTTTTTAATGAGCAAAGATTCTTCAGAGAAGTAGCCATGACACAATTCATCATTATTTGCTCCTTTTTATCATCATTGAGGGCAGAAGATTCAACTTGTCCTCGTCAAAGGCTGTTGTAGTTGTAGCCATTAGGCGACGCTGAATGACAGCATATGGTTGGAGGGCTTCTATTCACAGAGAGAAAGAACTCAATTAACACTTGACACAATAACCACAACTCTCTCTCCATCTCATCAACCAGCTGTGGACAGCAGATGTGTCGTAATTCATCATAAACATTAGATAATTAAAAAATAAATAAGGACCGAAATAATGTTCTTTTAACCCACTGAGGTTGTTCTTATGGGTGTTGCGTGCAGCAGGATAATTTCCTTCACTAAAAAAAAAGTCATCAAGGGGCTTATCAGTGTAATTACAATAAAAATAACAACATAAAACAGGACAGCTGCAGCAACAAGGTTTCTTTTTAGCAGCAGTGATGGGATGTGTTGTTGTCCATTATCACACTTAAACGACCGTAACCAGATTTTTATGTGTCATTTTTATTATCTTCATGCGTCTCTCTTCACACTTGACTCTTTAATGTGCAACTGCCTCATTGGTGAAGACTGAGTACAACGATTGGACGAAGGCTGTAATGATACTAACACATGATATGGTCTAGAGCTTGACGTGCATTACTATGCAAGTACAATTAAGGACTGACCTTCAGTGAGGGTGGATGAGACCTCATGGAAAGGCTTCATCATTTATACTCGGTCAGCGTCATGGCAATCTGCCCACTAGATTTAGATATTTCTTGTATACAATTCAGCCTTTCTCCCCAGATAAATAGTTGTAAAGGTCATCTGTGAGCAGCTTATTACTACCCATATTTACATTTATTGTCAGGCAACAACCTCTAGTGGTGTGCAAAGGGACAATGGTGGTTAAATGAACAAAGGACTTTCACCCAGAAGACTCCCGTAGGTGTCCCATGTAAAACCAAAAGTGAACGATTACTTACTGAACTAACTTAGTAACATTGTTTGCTAATGCATAAATAACGCACAAAATGTACCTATGTAACTTAAGACACACAAAGTAATGTACTTATTTTAAACCAAACCAGAATGTTTTTGTAAAGCAGTTTTCAGCAGTTTCTTCCAAACTGCTATAATATGAAGAAGGTCTGGCACACATGTCGTGGTCATGTAGTTGACAAACCAGATACATAAAAGAAAGGGAAACTCATCTACTGGCAATTGGCAATTTTTGCCCTCACCCTTTACTCAGATGGTTATTTCACACCTAAAACTGAATAACCGTCAAGCAGAACACCATAAAATAAAATCATTTTAGAGGCTTGTAAACAAACACAATCACACACTGGTGTGCTTGACCTCTCAGCCGAAGCGGCATTCAGTGTTCTGAAGAACACTCCCTGGTCTCTGCTCAATCACACTCACTTCAATTCTGCATAATAGAGGCCAGGTCATTCATTTGCCCCCTTTAAACTGCCTACCAGAGGAAGAAAGGGAATAGTGAGCAAGCATGAGAGAGATCGGGGGAGAGAGACCCACAGCATGTCTCAGTGTCAGACCTGATGGGCCACTAAAGCCTTTTTATGTTGCCTTGATTTAAAGCCCTAGCCGCTCTTTCACTGCTGGTAGTTAAGAGGGAAATAAAGTCTGCTTAATCTTCTACTTCATCTTACACTTGCCACCTGCTACAAGTCAAAACACACTCTCCCGAAACCTCACACTGATCGGATGACATCTTTATTGCATGTTTGATATGTATATGCCCATTTCTTTTTTATCATTCCAGGAGGAGTTTCATTCTCTTTTTGTGTTTTCACACTCTTTGTGTAATCTTTATCCAGGGAATACTTACTTAACTTTCTTAAACTGTTTTAAGGATAGTGAAGTCTTTTCTCTACTTTGTATTTGTATAAAAAAAGCTCTGTGCGAACTACAAAAAAGTTATAAAAGTGTTCATGGAGCTGTCAATCATAGGTCTTCCTGAGCTGTACCATTTCATTATGCCGGGACTTTTTTTTTGCAGAATATTTTGAGTTGGAATTAAATTAACCTTTTCCCACTTGCATCTAAAATGAAAACTTCATAATTTTATCATATTAGACATTTGTGTAGAATTTGTTGCCCCACTTCACATCATATAAATTGTTGAGTCCAAGTTGACCTTTGTTCAAAATTTGAAGAAATCCTTTCAGGGCTATTGCCAGCTATTTTGATATAAAACCTTTCACTACTTGATCAGCACCAAACAAGGGACAAAGTTAGCGACTTGGTGAGGAATGAACAAACTGACAAACAGAACGAGATAGAAGTATATAAACGATTAATAGCTGGATGTTTTTTTTTCTCAGATGATGGTGTTGGACACAAAGGTAAAAACAGAGGCATTATTGGACAATTACACAGTCGGGCAATAACACAACTGCAGCTCATGTTGTCAGTAGGTTGTCGCAGCTTGTCGTGACGCCCCTAAGTTAAAGTGAGTAAAAGTTAAGTGAAAAAAGAAGTAATGCCTGAAAACAAACTTTCTGTAATTTCTGTTGGTAAGTAGGTGCTTTCAAGCTGGTGTGTGATCATAAACTGTGTATTTGTAGCTGTAAAGGCAAACTTGTGAATGTTCAGAAGTATTATCCAGATGTAGACAGTGATACATAAGTCGTAACTGTGTAACATAAAAGTGTCCTCCATTATAAAGAAAGAGTATTGCCCATTATCCCCATGATGCTGAAAAATACTCCACACACACACACACACACACACACACACACACACACACACACACACACACACACACACACACACACACACACACACACACACACACACACACACACACACACACACACACACACACACAGGTTTACAGCCTAATGGCCTCAGGGTCATAGTTGCCTCAGAGAATTTTGGTATGTGTCACTTTCCATTTTGTCTTCTGAACAGAGAGTGTGTTTTTGTGTGTGTGTCTGTGTCTCATATGTCAATCTGTCTGTGAGAGATAATGAGGCAGTGTGTGCTTCACACAGCAAACCCCTTGACTGCACCACCATATCCTGCGAACTGGCAGCTAAAGTGGAAAACTGGGATCACATTCTCTCACTGCTGAAATCTGTTTAGACTTTCTCTGCAGCAACATGTCCACCCCGAATGCATCTCCAGCATGTCCCCCAAACCTCCACAATGACAAGCCTGTAGTGCCAGGAGGAATTACTGCTGCTTGACAGCCGCGTGTCTCTTTATTGGAGGTTGTCAGGATGTGGCTCAGACAATGTGATGATTTAAGAGAGGAGGAGGAATTGCTTTAAACACTGCACGACCAACAGACTATAAAAACATTGGAAATGAAACACTTTTTCCATCTTGTCATTACACAGAAACAAAGTCTGATGAGTCTGTGATTGCAATTCATGCACAAAACAAAAAATTCATACAATGAAATCAAAACAAACACGTCGAGTCAAGTGTTTTTTCCTCTGACACCTGCAATTTCTTTTTCTGTGCATCAGTACATTTGCCAAATCTAATTTAGCTTACCAGTTCACGCTTCAGGTACCTATGACATTTTCATTTGATTTTCTAACGATGTAGTCTAAACTCAAACATTAGTACGATGTATGTATGCGAATTTAATATCTTTCTCTAACACAAGAGCAGTGAGGCTGCCCCTTTCTGATGCACTGGCATGAGAAAAACTGGAAGCGCAGTCATTTTCTTAAGATAATTAGAATTTAGTTTACTCTGAAGATCCAAATATGTGCTTGAATATAATAAAACATACAATACATGTTTTGGCTGTTAACCAGTGCAGTTAGACAACAAAGAATAATAATTATCTTCAAACATTGAAGCAACCCAGGACAAACACAACTTGATCTGTTGGCTATAGGGCTGGGCAATATTTCAATATTACATTATCATTGTGATATAAGACTATATTTTCAATAGTTTTATTGTGATATGACATACACATTTTCTTTTCCTGGTTTTAAAGACTAGAACATTACATTACAGAACTGAGGCATGGAAGGGTACTCCAACGCTGACTCACAACCCAGTGGCGGAGTCTGTCTGAATGGCGGCCTTAATTCAGGCTCTGCATTCATATTCAAAGGGCAAAGCTTTAAAAACCGTCCTGCTCTCTTTCTTACCTTCTTCTTGGACTTAAAG
Source organism: Sparus aurata (assembly GCF_900880675.1). Classification (NCBI taxonomy): domain Eukaryota; kingdom Metazoa; phylum Chordata; class Actinopteri; order Spariformes; family Sparidae; genus Sparus; species Sparus aurata. The sequence goes on along the minus strand of NC_044197.1, from coordinate 30,156,258 downwards.
ACATTGCAGCGGAAGACATTACTCTGTCCATCTCTGGCGATGTAGCTGAAAATCTTCAAATCCTGGGAGTCGTGAGACACATAGAATATCCTGAAAGATAAAAAAAAAAGGTCATAAATTAAGATAAAAATATGTGAATATGATGCAAAACAGAATCAGAGCCTGGCAGCGTTTCTAAATGTATCTTAAGACACAAAATAGGCACTCAGCCTATTTCTCTGGGGTTTCAATGTGACGAAAATAAACACTATTTTTAAGCCTGTTTTAATCCAAAGGCAAGAGACCAAATTTTAGCTCTCAAGCTAAAACAGGGGGGTAAAGAAAGTTGTGATTAGACTGACTGCCAAGTACAGACTTCTTTGTGGATTTCTATATTCTATGTGACGTTGAGACGGGAAGTTCAGTAACAGGCCTGGTAAACTTTTAATTCAAAGTTTTAAAAAATCCCGCAGTTGACAACTGCTATACAATCCCAGTGTGAGGAGGAGACAGAGGGGGTAATACTATTACAACCAAAAATATCCTGTGCCGAAGAGGATGCTGGGGAAATCGAGTCTGAGACAATAATAGAGTTCTCCTGGCAGGGAGAGGCTGTGTGCGACCAACAGTGAAGAGATGTACAATATCCCGCAGAGCAGGTAAAGAGGAGGAAATAAGTTTGGGACAAAAAGGGAGTGAAAAAGACAATAATAAACCTCAGGAGGGGGAACACTACGAGTTAAGCTCTACACTGAATCTAATATACGATGATAAAACAACACTGCTGGGGGGGTGACGCACTGTACATGGCAACATGACGACAAGACTGAGACCAAGGAGCTGGAAATGATTCCAGATATTCTGATATTCAGTCTAAATCGATTGTTTCTCTGTTTGATCTTGCGTATCTACACAGGTAATCAGAACTGAATTCACTAATCTACATAATAACTACCTGAGGGGGCAACAAAGCTCACTGCTGATATCATGAGTTGCAGAACAAATTTTAGAGTGTGTGTGGACATTTCCAGCCGTTAACAATTACCTCCATATGCAAGTAATTTGTATTTGTATTTTATACCCTGTGTTAATCAAAAATGTTCCTCCCTAAAATTGATCAGGTGCTTTGAGTTGTCTTAACATCACAAAAAAAAACAAAAAAAAACCTTCAATCTGGCTTCAAATACCAGAAGTGGATATTGTTGGATATCTTAAAAAACAGTTGACAGTGAGCACATATGCTGAAAACAATCTGAGTTGGGGATTGGTGAGGAATTTGTAACTTCCATGATGCATTTAACTGATGTCATATGCTTTATGTAACTTTAATGTAACGTAGTGAATTTATTTTTAATGGAAACCATTATATTTTCCTGACTCTAACCAAATAGTTTTTGTGCCTAAAAACTAATCAAACTGCAACCATTAAACAGCATTAATAGTGTGACTATAAAGGTCCGGTATGGCTGTCGACTAATGGCTAATGTGTTAGATAACAGTTTAATGAGAACTCAGGTTGGACCCATGATAACCGGAGCAGTATGCCTTTGCCCATCACTGAGCTGGTCAAGCTGAAGAATACAATTACAAGCAGCAATATTAGAACGCACTCACACTGATTTCCCTCGTTAGAGTAAAATTACCATCTGCTATGTTGGTAGACATCGTCACAGTGCCACTATGGTATCGTGACTTTTTTTTAAATCATGATATTGCAAAATTCAGTATCTTTAAATCCAAAATATTTGGATATGCATCGATAAGCATTTTATGATCTTTTCATTGGACTGGCCTATCAATTCCTTTTTTTCAGCTGATTTTCTTTCAATTAACTATAACTGACAACATAGACAAACATGTATGTCCATAAAAGGCCGGACTCTTACATTTTCTCCCAAACCGCACTTCTTTGCAGGACCTCCTCTCACTCGCACTCAAAATAAAGTGCTCTGTAACTGAACAGACCTCTTTAAATTGAAATTGATTCGAATAGCAGTAAATTCCACTTTATCTAACATGCTATTTTATTCAGTGACCTGCAAGTGAAATGGTCGAAGTGCACTTAAGATAGCCCTGTTAAACATTTATGTATAGTTTATACTGGTATCCAGGAATCGTATTGTTAATGGGAAAAAACAGTGTATCTCCAATAATAAACCTTTATCAGTGCCAGTTAGTTATTATTGTTGGAGACAATGTTGAAAAATGTGTCATATTAAAAAACACAGTTGGATCATTACGGTCTCAGACATTCTGGCACTGTTAAGAACCTCATGTTTCTTTGCCGTTTCATGACCAGACTAAGCATTTATTAGATCTGATGACCCCCAGCATTAATCCAAAGAGTTTTTCAGGGTGTTTTTCCTAAAGGGTACATGTCTATTACTTATCATCTTGTGCATACTGTAGAGTTAACATTCAAGATGAACTGATGATTACAATACTTTACATGCATTCCGTGCCATGTATAATCAAGTTATAACATACAACCAGACTCTCAAAAAGCATCACTATGGGACTTTGAAAAGAGGAAAAAGGAAACATGACTTCACACAGCACAATCAAAAAGGCAGCCAACACTTGAAGAAGAGCTTCACACTTCATTCATGTGTACTTGTCAACCTGAAAGTTTTCGTCAGAGTTTAACGAACAACACCATTTCTTTGAAGACTGTGGCACCTTTTTGCTCTTTCAATATTATCGTAATGAAACTTGAAGGCTTGATAGACCTTGATAGTGCCTGCTGTACTTTGGAAAGAGAAAAGAAGAGTGACTGAATGAGAAACAAAGCAAAAAGGAGGCTCTTATTGCAGAAAGATTCAAAAAGAAGTCATTATTGCAATAGAATTAACAAGTATACTTAGAGCATATTGGCCTCATCCATGCTGACGCGTTAAAGCTGTGACCTGGAGGGCCCTGCCGAGCATGATGATCTTTGCTCATCACTGCGTGGATTGCACTGCCCTTTTGCCCATTTCAAGATATCATTATCATAAAACAAGACTTGCAAGCTTTTATAGTCCAAACCCCGTTAGCGTTCACAATCTACACCACTATGTCGCATAAAAATAGTAATACAAATCTCAAACCACAAAATGGACAAACTAATGCACACTCTACGAAAAATCTACGTAAAACAGAGAATGTTGAAATAGCAAAATGGTTGAGAATGGTAATCTTCATAGAAAAGAACTTCCATGAATCTATATTTAGATTAATAGGACTTTGCCCTTAAAATCTTCATTAGAGCGCAGTAGGGCCTGTCTGCTGGCAGAATTTTATGGTTAATGAATGGGTGCTCCTCTGAAACTTGTTGTTGGTGTTGCTTACCACAGTAAACTTAAAAAATCAACTGGTTGAAGAGGTATCATGAACCTCAGGGAGAACAGCTTCCTAATTGGGCAATTTGTGCCACAATTAAGCAGCCTGGTGGTGTATTTGGGGTAATTTATCATAGTGACACACAAGACAATTGGGCAAGAGCAGGAAATTAGGTGAAGATTATGCAAATAGCCCTGTTGTCTCTGTTTAAATGTGTGTCTGGGTGTGTTTCTGTGCATGTTAGTTTGGTGGGTGTGTGCATGTGCATATTTGCTCGTATGTGTAGATATCTGGGGTCTCATCTCTAAACCCAGTGACATTTCTGTGGTATTTGTTTTGGCCTTTTCTCCGGGAGCCGGACGAGCGGAGGTCTTGTGGTATGGATGGTGTCTTTGTCGACTCTGCTTAGCAGCCGATCAGAATACCAGACATGGCTATCTGCAGTGACTCATTCTCACACACACACACGCACGCACGCACGCACACACGCACACACACACACACACACACACACACACACACACACACAAAGATAATTGGAGACTTTCAGCCTGGTTTCTGATCCAGTCCACTGCTGCATAAACGAAGATCCAACAAGTCAACCTTATTAAGGACAGATTATCAGGTTTCATTTCCCAAAGATTTTTTTAAGTGATGTAACAGCGTCTCACAGAGCACTAGCAGTGGTTTGTCTTACTTCTAATTACTTGAAATACGCACTACATGCATGACAAAATGCTGGCTATGAGTTTTAAATGACACGTGAGATTTCAACAGTGTAGAAACAGATTTAAATGGGATGGCAAGATAGATTTTATATTGACATTTTATAGATAAGGAATGTAGAAAGGGTCATCATACTCAGCAGAGAGTTTCTTGTTAAATGTTTACATAAGGAAAACTTACATGTCAATAAAACATTAATTCTATCAATCATCATAATGTTGGGATGGCTTGGTGTTACAGTGGTTAACACTGTTGCCTCACAGCAAGAAGGCTCTGGGTTTTAAACCTGTTAGCCACTGGATTTACTGTGTGGTGTTGGCATTTTCTCCCCATTCATGACTTGGTTTCCTCCACGTGCTCTAGTGTCCCTCACTCCAAAGACACGCAGGTTAATCTGCAAATCTGAAATCGATGTGGTCTAAGTGTGAATGTGAGCATAAAAGGTTGTCCATCTCTGTTTGTCAACCCTGTGATTATTAGGGATTACTGGGGTTTTACGTTTGTGTGTAATATAAAACATGGACTGTGAGGAACGAGGCTGAGCACTATCAGTGTCTGACTCAGAGTCAGTTTCTGGCTCTGATGGTTCAAACAGGTCGGGCTGGGTCAGTCCGATGAGGCTGCTAACTTCCATTGTTACTGTAGGTTACGTCCTTGTACAGTACACGGAGGCGGCTCCCCTCCCGCGCGTGGGCGTGGCTCTATCTTATCTAACACGCTCTAACGTCTATTTGGGGCAGAGGTGGCTGAAAGGTTAGAGGTCATCCATTAAAGGTTACTGTAATAAAAAAAAACGGTCAATATGTCAGGCTTTACAGTTAACTGTAAATTGTGAGTCAGCATCAACAGCAGCTTTGCACTACATAACTAATGAATGGCTTGGAACAGAAAGTGGTGTGGATCCTGCTGTGACAAGACAGTTACAGTTGGAAAATACGGACGTGAAGCAGCATCATGCACAAGGGATTAAAGTGCCACTGAGAGTAGAGATAAGGTCGGTTACCGCAGTTTAACAAGGGTCACAGAAACACATTTCTGTATGTGTTATGTCAACAAACACAGAGTCTCTGTTATCTGGCTGTTTTCTACTCGAGGACAACTGACTGCTCTCAACCGGCTGTGTAAAACCTTTAAGTGTCTCCCCCTTTCAACTATTTCTTTGCCTTCTCTCCAGCCAAAAACCCCAGTTGGTGTGGAAAAATCAGTTCAGACGGATTCTTCTTTTGAAATCTAAAGCAGGGGAGAAGGTCTCGAGGAGTTCTTCCAATTGTCACATACAGAAAACTGAATCGTATTTAGAAATCGCGGGCAATGATAAGACAAAGCAGAAATAAAAAAATAAAAAGAAACATGCCGGCAGACAAGTGAAGCTCAGCGCTGAAGAGTGAGTAAAAGTGAGCTCAGCTGACTGTCTCGGCTGACAAATCCCCAGGCAGCGCAGAGATGACTGCTCAGATACATCTCTATCAGGTGTCCTCTAAGTAACAGCAGCCAAACATACAGGTGACAATGTGTTGGATAGATCAGATCTCAGAGTAAGAGAGGCAGGCTCGACATGAGAGCCGTCAAAGAGGATTAAAAGCTAAATAAATCAGACTACGAATGCTGCCTATGGAAAACTTCTTATGTTGTACTTCAAGAGGGTTGCTTTTCTTGTTTAGGAGTACAACAATCCAAATCAATTCACATGAATGAAGGTCCCTTTGTGAATCATTGCACTAACACTGTGATTCAAAGATTTTTTAAATTTTCAATCCCTCAAAGCAAGCTAAAACTGAGAGCAATAATTTCTCCGCTGGCAGAAGGTAAGCCGTCAGCAATGACATGGCAGGCGAGCTGATCGCAACAGAGATATAGTAGATAAATTACAGCACAGTCGCAAATGAGGAAAGACGGATCATTAATAGCTCAAGGAGTCAAACATAAAGAACAGCATTTCTGCCAAATACAAAATGTGTAGCACCAGCGATCAATATTAATCCATTTAAATTTCAGACCATCTAGATTATCGGAGACATTTAGAGGACAAGAATGAGATAAAAATTCAATTAAAATTTACACTCACATCTCTCAGAAACTTCAGCAGTGAAATGAGTTTACATCAGTGCCTCAGGATTCAAATGTGTCTCTCTCAAGTCAACATTCAGCAATCGTACAGGAAACAAATCAGTGTGGAAGAGTTTCTTTACCATCCTATTATTTAACCATATTGTCACATCCTCGAGACTTTAAAAAGAAAAAGAAAAACGAATACTGCAAAGATTTTCTGGGTTTTGATAACTGGCTGTGTAGCTATCACATGGACACAGGTCTGATCCTCTGGAATTTGGGGCATTTTATAAACCTGCTGGGGAAAGTTTACTTCTCTATAGTTAACAGATAACACTGAATTTTTAAGGCGATATATATATATATGTATATATATATATATGTATATATATATATATATATATATATATATATATATATATATATATATATATATATATATATATATATATATATATATATATATATATATATATATATACACACATATATATATATCTTTTTAACACAGGTAAGCCCTTTGAAAATAGGTTACTGACTCCTTTCCCATTGCCACTAGATGAGTTTGCCATTCTGTTTTTTGCTCATTTGGCTACTTTTTGAGTCATGAACATGCCAGAGAACAGGAAACAGTAGAAAACAGCATGGAGGCCGGTAACAATGTTAGTGTGGTTACTATTTGTATGTTTTGCACCGACTGAAATATGCTCAGTATTTCCTTATCAGAATTGAATTCATAGGTGTTTGGAGAAAGTTTTAGACTTAAAATTAAATGCTTTAGAAATTCATAGTCTGAAATATAGAAGACAATATAAATGAGGAGGTCAATGTTAATGTACAACCCTGATTAAAAAAAAAACATTGTGATTCTCTGGTTCTTCTTGCTTTACCTGGCGCTGGCATCAAATTCATCATAAGAGTACGAGTAAGAGTAAGTCTGTCACACTTAATAAACTAAACTCGATTGGGAGAGGCTGAAAAGTTTTTACAAATTACTTTAGTCCATTTTCATTTATATTTTTTCACGCTAAATTGTTTTGGTCATTTGTGGATATGAAGGTATAGAATACAGCTTTAAGTTACAGTTTAGGAACCGTTCAATGATATCCTCCCCCCAAGATTCACATACCTTCAATTATTTCAAGGGACTGTGGGAGCCATAAACATATACTCCTTGGTAACCAAATTCTAGTCATCATTGCCATTGGAATGATTTGTTATATTCTTTCCGTCTCAAATATCAACTATAAGTCGAGTTAAATTCTAAATAAAAACAGGAAACTTCTGCAAGAGCTTGAAAACATGGAGGTGACCTGATTTGTTTTAATCATTTTATCTCGCAGAATCAATTTCATAGTCAAGGTTTATCCCTCAGCTGCTACAAAATCCTCCCTGACTCAACTGCACATTGTGATAAATACGTCTTGTTCGTGTTTTTTGTTAAAGATTCTTTCAAGCAGTTTCCCTCCAAGACAGAGAGATAGACTGCAGTGCTTTAGGCAGAGACAGAAAGAGCAAAAGACTGTGATTGAAAGCCCATTGAGTGTGAGCAAAATAGAGAGCTGGACACTTAAGCTAAAAAAAAAAGAGGATGGAGAGAGGCAGAAAGTAAGTTTGAGAAGGATTAAGATGGAGAAAGGGAGAGATAAGATGGAGACAGACATCGTGCATGAATAAGAAGCTGAAAAGAGAGCACCACAGCTGAGCAAAGCTGATGACTCATGACTCATCCGGTGAGTTAAAGTTCAGCGGTGCATTAAGAGTTGGACAAAAACTCCCGACCCTTCAACATTTAACCTGCCGCTGCCGTCTCAATCAGCACAATGTAACCAGTAAAAGTCAGCTTCTGTTTAAAGGCCACACACAATAAACACGCATGAAACCAGGCTATTGAGCTTGGCATTATGACTTTCAATGACCACACACACTCTCACTCACACTCAGCTAACATCATTAATAAGCCCTGCTTGCTAACAGGCAGAGGGGGCTGTGATGTGGTGTTTGAGTAATGAAATGGGCTTGTTTTAGAAGGCCTTACTCATTTTTCCTTTGATAAATTGCTGCCTGTGAAACACAGCTGTTATAAATCAAAGCTAAGAGGCAACACGCAGCGTCCACAATCGCACAGTTACAGGGAATCGATACTATAACACCTGTGCCAGACCAGGCTGTAGATCTGTTTATTTGTGTGTGTGTGTGTGTGTGTGTGTGTGTGTGTGTGTGTGCCTATTTTAGCAGGAGCATCATGTTGAGGAATAAAAGCCGAATATGTCTGTATCAATATCATCTCCCAGCATTCACCATCCGGTTATTGGAAATCTATAGAAGCCCAAATATCAGTAACATAAAACTTACATGGGATATTGCACTTTACCACCCCGAAAACACTGACACTGTGATTAAATGCACATTAAGACCCAATCCCAATAAACCCCTTGCCCCTACACCTTCACGTAAGGTGTCCTGATTGTTGCTGGGATGGAGGGGTAGGGATATATGACTTTCTAATCAGAGGTTTTTCAGATGAATACTTCAAACTGAGAGTCTTGAAACACTGTCGTTTTAATGAATGATTGTTCTTTCTTTATAACAAGTAGGAAATACTATTTCTGTAGCCAACGGGCTAGCTAGCATTACATTGGCATTGTTGATTAGTGTTACATTTAGTGTCACATTAGTTACATTCCCTCCCATTGTTGGCATCTGATGCCCCAAAATCTGACTTAAGTCCAGCAGTGAAGTTGCTGCACTCCTATATCAGTGCAGACTAGTAGGGTAGGAGCACGGGTTGCTAATGTTAGCCTATGAAGCACCACTTGTAGCCAGGTGATTAGGCGGTGTTCGGTTTTATTATATTTTTATCATTATATGACTTGACTGATAGTGTGAAGGTGTGAAGGAATCTTGAGCATCCGTGCTTTTCTATTCCTATCAGATGAAAGGCAGATGGCATCTTGATAACACCAGGATTTACACAGCAGCGCATAGAAATTAACGACAGCCTATTGGAGATGTTGGTCGCTTCTGCATACGTAAACACTGTTAAAGACAACTGTTTCAACATATGAGGGTACTGAGGCATTGTCTCATTTCATACAGGGAGATTTCAACCAGTACCTCTTGAAACTGTTCAGAGGGGCGAGTGGGCACTGTAAAATGAATGCTAGTAGTTAAAATTGGTAATGGCGTTGAGTGTAATATTCCACTATTTCAACAAAGATGCCAATTTTCTAAGTTTGATATGGGTCATTTAAACCGCATTTTCCATTTGGCTACTCCAAAGTAGGCCTTGTTCTAACAGTATTTTCTGATAAAGACGCGTAGAACATGCCAGTATTTTTCAGGTTGTAGGAGCACATGTACACAGCACACTCAAAACATATGTCATAATTGGGGCTGTCACCAAGTTTGGAGAGGGAGGATAGGTTTGTTAATAAGAGTTTACATGCTGCATGTACATGGAAATGTTGGTGGAATATTAATTTTCCTTGCCAAAGTAAAAAAGCTTAGTAGGAATATTGTCTTTTTTGGATTCAGGGCAAAAAAAGCGAATGTTTTATGCATATTAACACAGTCAAAGACTCAGTGAATCATTGTGTAGATCCCTGATAATATCCTGCTGACTGATGGAGTAGAGTGCTGACTGTGAGATTCTAATCTCAGTTTGATTTTGGCACATATTGGCCCAAGCAACTCTTCTTAAAACCTTCAGAGCAAACTGCAAAACGATGCAAAAATGTGAATTATGTAATCCACCACAAATTAATCATTACAAAGTTCTATAATCCTAGCAAATGTAATCCAACTGTGTCTGTTGGAGATTTTATGCAAGTTAAAGACTTAAATGTGACTCCTCGACTGGACTTAATACAGGGTTCGTACACATCTTTAGAGGTCAAATTCAAGCACTTTTCAAGCACTTTTAAGGGTAATTTTCACATTTTTCCAGCACCTTATCGCTGGGGTTAAATACATATCTACAGGAACATCTATACTCATGCTTATTTTTTTTTCACTTTTTATCACAATTATGTACATTGTATTATGCTGAAAACATCTAAAATTATGTTTCATAACAGCAAAAAGTTTAGAAATTAAAGGTGAACACAAAGTTTTATCCAAAAAAGAGGGAAGCCACTTTGGCCTTCTTCAGGCACACTTGCACCGAGACAAAGAGAGACCTGAGAGCACCCAGTAATTTCCTTTTTTAACATACATCTTTATGTTCAAAATGCAGTGTTGGGAGTAACACGTTACAAAAGTAATGCAATTACTGAAGTGCATAACTTTTTGCTGTAACGCAGTAATGTAAGGCATTACAAAAAAAAAAAAAAGGTAATATTTTCCTCAGTACAAATCTCAGTAACGCACGTTACAGTGCATTTTAAACCCAAAATTAAGTGGTGTGTTGTTTTTATACAAATTTGCCAACACCGCGAGATTAGCAGGGGAGGAAAAATCTGTGCAAATGTTTACACAGTAATATTATAATGTAATAAAGTTACCGAAATGACAGTAACAAGTAATAAATAAATAATGTGATACATGTTTGGAGTAACTTGCCCAACACTGTCAAAATGTGTCACCTATTTGTAAGAAGTCTTGGCTTCCATCTAATTTTACTTTAATAGAAGTAAGTAATGAAAAGTGGAGAAAAGTGAACATTCCCTTTTCACACTTCCACTCCTTCTCCTCAGCCATACTTCTCTATTGCTACCAGGCTGCATGTGTGACGACACACAGGCCACAGACTGCATACAGACAATCAAGCACTAACCTAACGAGGTCACGTAACGTGATTAATGGTGCGTTAATTATTCTTTAGCATATTATGGTTTCCATATTAATATATTAATCACATGCGTTAACGCGTATGTTTTTTCTATAGTTTAGTAGTTTATGTCTATAATTAACATGTTAACTTTGACAATAATAATTAAGTCTGTAAAAACGCTAATTTAGCAAACGTTAGCGGTTAACATAAACAAAGTGTTAACGTGCAGCGTTGGCCTTAGTTACTCAAGTCTTAAGTTAACTTACATTTCATGTGACTGGAGCGCAGACTCTCCCATTGCACAAATAATCAAATCGTTTTTGCAGACTTTGCATGAGGCCACTCTTTGATTCGGTCCTTATCTTAACCATAGTTTGTAGTTATCATTTTCAAGCCAACGCTCGTTAACACATGAGCCTCCCGGCATTTTGTCATCTCCTGCCGTCTCTCTTCGAAGGGGGCGGGGCGGGGTCACACACAGACCAGCAGGTCGCAGAGAAGAGCAGAGAGGCTCAGCGGAGCCCAGGAGGAAACATCTCCACATACGGATCTCTTACTGATTTTATTTCTCCTTGTTATAAGCAAACTATCAAATCTGATCTCAATTTTGTGAAAGAAACAGAGTTTTAAGCACTTTCAAGCACCTAAACTAAAATCCAAGCACTTTTCAGACCTTGAAAACACAACATTGAAATTCAAGCACTTTCACGGATTTCAAGCACCCGTACGAACCCTGTTAATAGGTCAAGTTGAAGGGAGAGGTGGATTTTTATGTGTGAATTATATTTATGGTGCGTCAGAGTTAATTAGTCTGACCTCATATGGCTAATTCGGGCAGTTTGTAAGAATGACTATGTTTGAGTGGCAGGTTTAGAGTCAATCAGCTGTCCAATAAAGTCACATCCTTTAAAATATAGAGCAGTGATGACATCATTCTCCGTTCATTAGGCTAGTTGAGGTAAGTTTTGCAATGCAAGAAAACAATGCCAGGACTATCTTCACTTTTAATAAGGAGTCAGAGAAAGGTTCTGACACTAATCTTGACTCTTATGTATGTAGCTGACTGTACATGCAGGCAAAATCACAATGTGCTCTGTTAGAAGGTCGTATTATAACACCTTCCCTATGAGGTTTGAACAATACTTCTGAGTTTCTTGAATTCTACTGTATGGACAATTCATCTGCAATGAAAAAGCTGCTATTGAGCTGATTATAAATATCATATGCACTGGACTGTTTGGTCTGGATCAGTTGGAAAATAAAAAAGCATTCCTGGTTCAAAAAATTCTCTTTGCTTGTTTTGTGATCCAGTTGCTGCCTGCTGTTTTAAACATATTCAATATTAATGGCTGAAACAGGGACCACTGAAATCACTGTAGCCATGCTGTAAATAAACTGTCCAAAAATGGTGGTAAAACTGCAATGTCCTGTGAATGACAGCAGCTACTTCGCTACAGTATGATCCACTCCACCAGGTTTAAGTACCAGCCACATTTCACCTGTGGTTCACCTCACTCCCCTTTAGTTTTATCTGCAGAGTTAACAATCTTAGTTGCCCTCATCTCTCCATTCACTATCTCATCCAAATTTTATCCCTGCAGTTTTGACCCTTTTCCACGGATCCATGGATTGCATGTAGAAAACCCCGGAGGCAAACACTTTTTGATAGACATCAGTTTCTGAGATTTGGTAATGTTGCGGGATTTCAGTGGCTGCCATGTGATGTGATGTCTGTATTCAATCACTTTTTCAATATTTTCTAGCTTCTGTCAGCCAAGATTAAAAGATTTATATGTGATTCATTAGAACTAGAAACTTCTCTAATAATGGAAAGTAACATTGGAGCACCTGGAGTCAACACATCTAATTTGTGCAATGAGTTGCGTAACAATTTGTTTATTTTTTGGTAATTTAAGGATACTGCCCTTTTTTTTAACACTGATCATCACTGGCTGCCACTACTGACGGTATTTAACATTCAGGGATTTTCACTACTGATGATTTTTACATTTTAACAGCCAAAGCCAAGCAGCCTGTCAGTAGGATGTCAATGTGAGCTTGAATTTTCTTCACTTCTGACAACCATGTTATAAAACATTTGCCAACAATCCTCAGTTCAGTGCATCTTGGTTCATAACTGAAGTGGATGACGTGATATTGATTTTAGCTGTAGACTCAGTATCCCTTTAAATAAAAGAATGTTTAAAGAGGTTGTACAAAGCCTTTTGACTGTGTCACACTACACGGTCAAAAGGCTTTGTACAACCTCTTTGTACAAGTCCTGTTCTCTTTCCTGCATATTTTATAACACGGACAGGTTTCTGCGATAGCCCTGAAGTGAGGGTGCCCCACCTAAAATCTTTTCCAGAACAGCATGGATCTGGCATTGCCGGGATAAACCAGCCTTAATTACACCGCATACTGAGCAGGCATTATGTTGATTAAAAGTGACTATAAAAAGCAGGGTGAAAAGGTAGAGGTTCATTATCAGGAAAGCTGTTGTTGCAGCTGTGTGCCCACATAAAGAAACCCTTGAAACTTTATAGCATAGACTTGGCGATTCTGAAAGCATCACAAGAAAACAAACTTAATTATCAAACCGACAGGCATTTCCCTCCTGCAACTGTTAAAGTCAAGGTGAGAAGTTAGCAGCTCCGTGTCAAATTTTCGTACTCTTTAATGCATTATTTACACAAAAAAAAATTGGTAAGCATCACAGTTTTTGCATGTATATGAAAATATTTGGGGGTCCTTTATGAGAAATGAGGTCTGAATCAATATCTCATGCCTACAATAAACTGAGCTCAGCAGAGACAAACTGAATAAAACTCTCACTTTAGGTCACGTAAACACAAACCCCAAAACATATCAAGACGGGTAAAATATGTATGAGGTATTTTGGTATTCTGTGTAAGGACTGTGGACCTCTGGGAAGGTTTACTTTTCATCATATGTACACATTGACGTGTAAGAGCAGGTGTGGAGACTTGCAACAGAGTCAGCAGTATGCTGAGAAGAAAATGTTTCCTACAAAGTCTTAATAAGTTTAAAGGACGTTTGGAGAAGCATCAATCTGACTGACTTCCCCAGTACTTAGGGTGTCTATCAATACCAAGTGCTCTCTTCTCCCCATGTTTCAAAAAAATTCAACTTCAATGTATGAAAATAATTGCACTCATTTTTATGTACAAGTAGCATGAGGCCTGGGATTGCTGCACCACTGAAAACTGAATCTGCAGCCCGTCTAAAAATAATTAAAAAAAATGTTAACATAACCAATATCTTAAACAAAAGCTGGAGAAGATGGAAAAGAAGGGGAAGCTGAAGAAATACTGAAGCAGATAAGAAGAAGAAAATGAATTAGCAGAATAAGAAGAGCAAGAACAAGAACAAAAGGAATAAATATGGAACAGGAAATCCTCCATCTTTGCTCACTACATCTTAGCCTTTTACCCTCAGGTGTGAATTGACTAGCAGAGTCAGGGACTTTAAGATTATAAGGTTATAATTCACAATAGATTTTGTTCAAATCCAGCTGTGAAAATCACATTTCTCAAAGGAATGGCATTCCTGTTACCTGAAATATTTCTTACTCAGCACTTAAATAAGAAAAAACTTCCTCTGCCATTTATTGTCCTTGTTGTAAAAACAAAATATTCACTTTCATAGCTGTCTATTTTATGCTTCATTTTATATTTTCATTCAAAGTCATCAAGAGAGATTTAGAAACACAGAAATGAAAGTAAGACACACTACGCGTGAACAGCATAGCAAGGTCAATGAATGGATTGAACGTGCGATGGCTTTGTGTCTTCTCTAGGTCTCCAGGGAACGACAGAAAAGAGGAATGAGATGGAGAACGAAAACTAAACCAATAAAACACCAATTTAGCTGCCGGGGATGAAAGTGAAAAGAACCAAGTGAAGAAAAAACAGCCAGAAATCTCATGCACAGCTCATACATATGTGATCACAGACAGAGGGAGAGGCAGAGAGACATAAAATCTGTTGACTCTCCTGCTGAACACGTTTCATCGCTGACTTGTAACAGTAGTAGAACTGAGATCCCATGTTCTAGACAAAATTAACTGAAAAAGCTGCATTACTTCATCCAATAAAAATTCTGTTCTCGACTATAAAGCATACAACATCTAGTACAGTCTTGGATAAAGAGGGATGTAACCTTCACCATTTTTTGCACTTGGATGTAAAATTCATCTGATCTTATTTATAATTTGCCTGAAGACAAACCATCTCCAACATATGTGTCATCTTTTTGGTACAATAACTATGGGGCTATGTGATTCAAGGATGAGACAGAGCAATGAAAGGGTGGTTATGATTGGTTTTCATACCAGTATAAATTAAAAACTCAGGTACATTAAAATTGAGAAAGAATGTCACATTCTTTTAAAAAGTCCTTGTCGGCTTGTATTCGTGCTACAATGTGCAAACAACTGAAAAGCGAAACTCTCTTTGATAGTTTTCTCTCATTAGCTTTGCCCTCTCATCTTCCTCTTCACCACTTTTCTCCCAAACGAATAAACAAACCACTCCTCTGTGTCCTTTTCTATCTGCTTCTACCCAAACTTTCCTTTCTCTTACTCCTCCTACCCTCCCACTCTGTTTAAATTATTGTTAATCTCCTATATGCAATTGCTGGAATGCCAAGGTTGGCATCAACTCATGAGCAAGCACTTGTCTTTGTCTAGATATAATAAAAACACGATTGTGTTGTATGCACTAATAAAATCGTTGAGCGTCATGACACGATTCTCCAAATCTCAGATTTGATTTAATTTTCCATTTTCCCTGACACTCACTGTCAGACTATTTCATCTGAATTTGTAAAGATCAACAGATGAATGGAAATTCTTAAAAAGGTAACAATAAAGGGGTATTTGGCAACAACGACTTCGCTTTATCCTGCTGACTTTTTGCAGGTTAGGGTTAAACAAGTTCAAAAGAACACAGCTCATGGATACAGTCTGGAAGTGCAGCTGCAGGCTAACAGTAAGCTAGCTGAGTCGTCTTTGAGGTGTTTTTCTTTAGTTAGTAAAAGATGCTGATACTAATCACCAATCTCCTGCTTCTGATTTCAGTGATCATAACTGAAAGCTCATTTTGATAAATGTTCCATTTCTATCAGTCAATCGTAACTTTAAACCGACATGACAGAGAGATCCAAATAGTGCTCACACAATAGTTTGATTACATTATAGATTATGTGACACAATTGAAAGCTCCAGAAAAGTTACAGATGGACGTGTAAACTTTTCATGCGAGTTTGGTGACAGTTTATTAGAAATTCTGCCTTGCCATTATTTTCTACTCTCCGAACACACTCACCCTCAAGCACACTGGGCCCAAAATACCCATTGCCTTATGGATGGTACAATAGACTGGATTACCCCCAAACCAGCGAAACTATAAATTTGAACTAAATTCCCAAGTAGACAGGTAAAGATACTATTACAATACTTTTCTACCCCTTGACTTGAGGAGGAACATACATTCTGGACCTTGGCAACAGTATGTGAGACAAAATAATCTTAATTCAAAGCTTCAAGCTTCTCTGAAAGTATCAATTGTTTTATCTTACGCTTTCCAATGAATCCATAAAACTAATTAAAAGCATCTGCAATCCACCGATACATTACAGTGGTAATGTATTCCCTCATTAAATATGAATGAACTGCAGAGAGTAGCATGTTAAACGTGTGAAGCCAGATTGCACATCAAGTTTAACATCTATTCCACAGTGCCCAACAATGAATGAATATGAATGAGTGATTAGTGTGTAGCTCTTAAGGCTGTTATGAAAACTAATCAGTCAGTTGAGTGGGAGGGTGATTCATTTACATCCACCGACGGATCTTTACAACCTTAATTTGAGGCAGCACACATGCCTTAAGTAAGCATACAGTACAAATGTCTGAAAAGGCACACACTGACAGACAGCACAGCGACCTAGAAAAAAGATCTCAATAAAAGATACTAAGTGTACTTTTTGACAAAATGGAAGTTCTAACATTTTTACTTTCACTGAGGAATACACAGGAGTGATTGAGAGCTTCATCACATGGTGCAAAGACAATGACCTGAAGATCAATATTGGCAAAAACAACGAGACCCTGGTGGACGACTGCTGTACGTTTATTAGAGTCAAATTCCTTGTACGCAAAACACAAAGTTCCAGCCATGACAGTAGACAATGCTTCAAATATGGACATTGTTAAATAGTAGCAAAAAAACCCTAAACACAGCTAGGTCTAATCAGACAGCACATTTTCAAGACGGGCGCCCAAGATTAATTTCCCCAGTTCAGTATCTGACCAAATGTGAAATATCATCACAATCTTAACTTCTGTTCTTAAGTTATGGCATCGGAAAATCAGGTGATCCTTGAGTCCAAGGGAGGAAGGATCGTGTTACCAAAAACGGGATGGATCGACAGACACCCCAATGCATCCAAATTTTTACATTAAGCATGAATCCCCAACCTGAACCTGTTGGGAGTGGACGGGCCAGGACGGGCCGGGCCGGGCACAGACAAAAAAATTAGAAATGATGAAGTGTTTGGGTCAGGTTGGATCACACCAGTTTACATGGTGCTTTTAAGTTGTTTAAGTGAAACTATAGACTAGAAACTATTTAGTGATAACTGACGATAAGCAATAGACCTCTGGTCTGTGTTGGGGCTATATGTCCTGTTAGGTGCTGGGGTTTATTATTAACGTATCAATGCTTTGAATGCAACACAGAGGCTACTTGTTACTTTCCAGGCAGCAAACATTAATGCAAGACTCTCTGTGACACTTATCAGTCTTATTCTGAATTTGATTTGGAACACTCCACAGGCAAACAGATTCGTTGGTTAGAAGTGATAATATCATGATCATGGGTGAAAGGGGCATCCTTGAAAGAGCCTTGTCGTTCACAAGCAGGATGGGGCGAGGTCCCAAGACTTTGTGAAACACCTGAGTGTATAAAAGACGTTATCAGGTGAAGCTGTTTTCTTCAGTTGATTTGCCATTGATTTCATTCTACTTTTAGTTACATTTGTGCAAACTTTTATGGAATAAGGGTTGTAAAAGGCCAACAAAGAATCATCATAGTGCTGTAAACAATACTCAAAATCTAATTGGGGCAGGTAAAACGGGAGAAAAGAAATCATTAATGATGTCCAAACAGATCTTTCAGCAGGCAGTGGAAACTAGGAACATCTGTTTAAATTGACAAACAACTTTTTAAAATTCAAAGTGTATTTCAGTTGAAAACTGAAAATTGAAATGAAATACAGACGAATTTGCAAGATGGAGGATAATTGTATAAAAGATGAGAAACAGATATAAGCAGAATTGACTGAGCACCACAACAAGCCATCACTGCCAAAAACAAGTCACTGTTTCCTTGTCTGTACAATGATCAGCGACAGTGTGTTTAAATGTTTGCGTACCTGTGTGTGCGAATGTATATCATGGCCATCCACCACACCCGCATTTACACAGGAGAATGTGGTCTGTCACATATTTAAACACACACAGACACGATGCCCAGAGGCAGTGAGAGGCAATGAGCGGGTTGAGGGAAAGGGAAACAAGAACTGAACCGTCTTCAACTTCATTTACATTCAATTGAGAGCGGTTTACAGCAGCAGCTGCAGTGGGTTGGATCAGTACGGAAGAAATAAATAAAGGCAGACACACAAACTGAAGCACTAACATTCCCAGGAAATGCAATCTATCTAAGTGTTAGCATTGGTAATAACACAGTGCTATACCCTTGGAGTCCTTTGAATCAATCTCAGCGCTGAGATGATCAATAGATTGAATGAGTCCAAAATATACTGGATTGCCTCCTTACATTAGGGGAGCTATAAAAACAAAAACAAAAGAAGGTAAAATTAAAATGTCTATTAAAACCTGCAACACCTTTTATAGACATTTTTGTGATTTATTTGGATGAAAGAGGACAGTAAATCCAGTTATCGTGGCAGCTGTACAGCCATTTACTCCAGTTAGTGATGTTCTCTCTGCTGCACAGCCACAGTTAACAGTTAAAGGTCATTTTGGACACAACTGCAGGCCTGTAGAACAAATGTGCTGACATTTTGCTTCCACTTTTCTCTTTCCAAACAACTAATCTAGTGTTACAGTTTAATTTCTGGGGGATCAATGATGTAAGCGAAGCTGTGCAGAAAAGCTACAATCTCTTTTCTTAGGTTTTGTTGTTCTTAGCTTCATTCACATTTTGCCGGTGGCAAGAGATTGAAATGGCGTGTTCCAAGTCAACTGCTATAATAAAGTGGACAGTGAGAATCATCAACTTCTAGAAGTAGGAACTTAAAAATTCTATTCATTCTCCCTCCAACCAGGACAGAACTCACGGATCTGACAGTGCAGCAGTGACACACACTTACGATGTTTAACATGTTTTAGCAAGTCTCATCATACTTCATCACATGTAGCGTAACGGACGGGGAGTTCCTCCCGGCAAACACCCTTTCACTCACGGTGCCAAAATTTGTATCATCCTTGTTAAAACTCAACATCATTTAATCAAAGAACAAATGACGTGAATTAACCCACAACCATCTTACATATCATCTTATTCACAAACACTTTCACGAATCATAATTACACCAACATCGACAGAATACCCAAGAGTCATTGCGCCACAGTCCACAAGGGGCGTTACAATATGCCAGGAGAAGCTGTGATGAAGAATTCCAGTTTGAAACTGCATTATGAGATGAAGCATAGGAATTTTGAAGAGACATTTCCTCAAAATTCAGAGACAAGCACAACACAAATAAATGCACTGAAATCGTCATATCAAGCTGCAAGCAGGATTCTTGTCACATCTATGTCACAATGAAATAAAATAATGCATGATGAAGTGATGGACACAATGTTTGAAGGCAAACAAAAAGAGGAAATATTCAACTATGTATTTGGATTTATGTTAAAATGGAAATTACATTTTATTTTTGTTCGTATTTTGTTGTTTAGAATGAAAAGGACTTTTTTTTTTTAATATTACAGTATTATTGCATGTGGCCTGGCCGACCTCAATACATGGACCTCTGAGTCATTGAAAAAAATCTTTGTGGCCCTTTAAGATTTGTATTTGAGTACCCCTGCTCTAAACTGTCTCGCTCTCATGGTCAGTGTACAAAGTGACGAATCAAAATAGTGGAGTTATCAGCCCTGTCTATTCTATCCCCACCTCCAAAGTCAAAGATTTAATCTAAGAGATTAATTTTGGTTAAGGTTAGGGACAGATTGTGATTTCTGTTATATGTTGAATCAAATCAGTTTGTGAAATACTGACAAAATGTAATCTTAAGGATTCTTGTTCATGGACACACATTTTCCATTTTAAACATGTTTTGAGTTTCATAAAAATAGTGCTCATGTACACAAATCCAATTAAACCTCATCACCATTTGATAACCTGCTGTGAAACAGGATTGACTAGTCAGAGCTCCAAGCTCGATTGACTGCATTTGTGCAAGCAGAGCAGAAATGCTACCTTGCAGGATGGTGTTTAGCCCATGATACTGTTCTGTGCTCTTGTATAACATGCAAGCCCCTGGGGTTTGGGTGTGGTGGTTTTGAGACTAATTAAACACTGTACATGTGTTTACTTGGGACATAATGGTGAACGTTGGCAGAGTAAGTAATTTCACTAGATTTAGTACCTAAATTAAAAATGCCAGTCAAAGCAGGAATAATACATGACCTCAAACCTACTTCAGCGGCATAGCCTGGTGCTACACAGATGTTTTGTTGGAGGGGTGCTTCTTTTTTAACTTCTTTATGAATCACACTGCGAGGAGAAGCAGGCTGGCCGAGCGGTGGGGGACACTGTTATGCGTTGAGACTGTCAATGATTAGGTCTGGCTCATGTTGTTTTTTCCTTAGTATTTGGATGTTGCCCAGCACTGTAATAATGCAGAGAACCCCAGGGTCCCCATGATCTGAGTGTGGGAAGAGACAACTGGCTGTGCAAAACTTGTTTTTTTTTTTTCTGGACATCACAGTAACTATTAAGAGTCTGCAACTGTTTCATGATTCCAGAGGATTAAGCTCATGGAATACTGCTTTCGGTTGGAACAAAACAACAGATAAGGAGCAGAATAAATACAATTGAAAGGTGGCTTATTTTGCAACTTTTTATACAAGTTGTGCTCCATGATGCACATTAGTGACATATTATATAACCGAAAGTTCTTTGGTTTTATCAATGGCTATTGGCTTCATCGGAAAGTATAGGGAATAAGACTGACATGTTTATATGTCAATCTAAACCTTCGAAACCTTAGAGTACCACTCCAGCTCTAACAAGTCAACTGAAAGTTGTAGCAGACATATTAAAGGGTCACTTAATCCAAATTACCAAGGACATATTTTATCAACCTAGTTATTAAGAGAGTTTTTGTTTTATCTAAGGTTTGAGATACAGTGAAGGGTAAAGTTGTTTTGCTTGTAGTCTTCAGTAGAGCACATACCACTGCCAAGGCCTACCAATTGTCTAATCCAATATCAAATAAAACATATTCAAATCTGCTAGAGATGGATTACTATTTGGATTCAGCTGTTATCTGGATAAAAGGGCAGATTTTTTCCATCAAGATTCATGCATTATTCGCTGAGAAACAAAAATGTCGTGCCAAAAGTTAAAAGGGTGTATTCTGGGCTGAGACCATCCTCCATCAAAAACCAGACATGTAATTTAAGTCAAGACTTAAGAAAGTGCTTTTACTGTGTTTCATAATTAAATGTCATGCCTGTATTGTCTTTCATCTCAGAAGATGTATTAATTTCTATGAGTAGTGTGGTTTCCTGGACCAAAATAGTTTGCTTGAAAAAACAGGTTTTGACAGTAGGGGACAATGTAGTCAGGAGCACATGTTTCGTTGTTTTCCTCACAACTGCAGAAGACTCATACAAAGCAAGCCATGTCTGCCTTTGTCATCCTCATCCTCCTGTTCTTCAGGTTGGTAATGTGTCAAAACGTCACAGATATTGCTGCAACCTATTAGCTAATGTTCAGAGACAATTTGGTTCATGTGCAAAGTGAGAAATAAGCAGTGAAAGAGACTCATCTATGTTTACAAAATTCAGCACTGGCAAAGTGACAGAAATGGTGGCGCTGCACTCAGTTGCTCTGTTAGCAAACACCAAATGGTGAGAAGTCAGTTTGGCCACACATCTCCACTATATGGCGTAAATATTCTTATTAACCATCTCCTTGACTTATTTGCCATGTCCACAGTGTACAATTTCTCACTATCATACTATGTCATCTTTCTCCTGTTTTCAGGATATATTTAGCTGTTTATGGGTTCTGCAACCTGTACCTGTTACACAAGTCATTGGCCTCATTCATGAACCATTCTTACGAACAAATTTGTTCTTAAGTCCCATTTATGAAGATTTTACAAAGATCGTGGCATTCGTTAATTTTTTCTTATCCAGGATTTATTCTTAGGTAAGAACAAATCCTACGAACACTCAGGAGTACTCTTACGCACATTTCAGTGCTGACATGTTGGAATGGTTGTGTTTTCTTCTCTTGCACATTTCAATAAAATACGATATTAGAGTGATATTCTGTCATATTTATTTATTTATTTATTCATTTCATATTTTTGGTAATTTACAGAGAATTTTACATTTTAAAATAAATTAAATGTGCCAATGATTTAACATTAAGCAAGTTAATTGGAAACCATGCCATCAATTAGTAACCCCCCCACCCTATTTATACGTGGCATTTCTCCATCCAAGGCCCGCAAAACAATGGCATATATATTGCTGCTGCAAGAGATTGCTGATCGTGCCCTACGGAGGGAACGAATGTTTCAGGATCACATAGATCTTTTTATAGAGAACGATGAGTTCGTCTTTGGACGCTTTAGGCTCCCACGACCAGTTCTGATTTATTTTTTGCTTATGGCATTTTGTTGCCGTTTGCTCTGTACTATGGCATCAGTGTCTACACAGCCCTGCAGTTTCTTTTAAGGGCCCTTTTATGGGCATGGGCGGTTACCTATGCTTATCCTATGTTAATTAGACTCAACTGGCACGCGCTCTCAATTTACGAGGAGGTGGCATTCATCAATGTAGGAACACAGCTGCAAACAATTCTGAGGCTTACGAACACGTTGATGAATCTGACATAGGGTTTTCTTAAGAAACCTCTTAGGAACAACTTAAGAAAGAATCTAAGAAGATTCTCAAGAAGATATTGGTGAATGAGCCCCAATGTTCTTGGACAAGACAGGTAAAGTCAAAAGTTATTTCAAGTTGAGTCTTAAGTTAAGTCAGGTCCTAAGTCAAGCCCCTTTCCCCCACCAAAATACTGCAGTCTTATCCGCAGTATCAGGTCTTTATAGAGGGAAAAGTCACCGTATTAGTGTCTGTCTAATAATTAGCCAACTAATCTAACCTGATCAAAAAGAATGACACTGAATTGAAATTGTAATAAAACTACTGATATTCAGTGAAATAATCGAAATCAAACAAAAAATAAATAACCTTACAGCTTAAAGCTTGTTAATTTCTGAATTTTTAAATTTCTAAATACTAAAAGATTCCCTCCCCAGCTTTTTAACAGTGAAAAACTGACTGAAAAACAACTACAAACTATTACACTCATCTGAAAATAACACAGAAAAGCGAGTCATTGTCTAAAATCAGGTCTAGTCTCAAGTTGACTTGAGTCCAAGTCACAATGACTGGAGTACACAAGTTAAGTTAATTCTGAATAATCCTCAGCAAACAGTTTTCACTTAAACTATTTTTGCTGTTGAAACTGTTCCTGTGACAAGATTTTGAGGTGCATAAATGAAATGTAATTCACGTCTGTGTTTTTGGAGTTGTGTCTGACGCTTCTCAGGTGGATATCTCAAAAACTGGGCACATAAAAACCAAACTGCATGACCACCTATTTTTTAATTTGAGTGAACTGACCCTTTAAATGTCCTGAGCTCCATTTCTGGTTCTTTCCATTTCTTCTCTCATCTATAAGTCCCTCCCCTTCAGGGCAGTGAGCACACCATCAAATTTGACTGGACAGTCCATTAGTTTTGAGCACAGAGGAGTAGGATGCTGCTGAGACAGAGATTGTATAGGACTGAATGAGGTTGAAGGAACGTTTGGGCTTCCATGTGTGTATGTGTGTGTGTGTGCATTGGCTGTATTTGTGCACGTTGAGTAAGTGGTGTGCAGTCAACATGCCACTAAAATATCAAAGCAAAATGTGTGGAGAATGTGTGTGTAGTCTCCATATTAAGGCTTGTTTTCCATATCACATAATCAGGGTGTTTCTAGGACACACGAGATTAACTTTAATTGGGTGGGTGTGAACTTCTTGCTGGAGGGGTTTGAAGTGAGAATGGAAGGGCAGAGCCAAACACTTCTGACATAGACTGCTGGGTGGGAGTCAGCAAGGGTGGGCTGCTTCTCACAAGATGACAGCAATTACCACTGTGGATGTCCGGAGAAGTTATAACTTGAGACAGACACTGAAAGTATATTCCCATATATATAATACATACACACTCCTTTCCAATACCTCTCTCATACACACCCTACAAGAAAAGCATTGGCAAATAATGATGTCCAGCCATGCGAGATTGCTCTGTGCTGTCATGTCATGTGTAAGTGATAGAGTGACAAACCAAGAAGCTGTAGCATTTGAGACACACAATGTTACATCTAGGCTATATGCTGAACGATAATGGAGTTTGAAAGCATTCTACATACTATCTTCCTCTTTCTTTTTACATTAAACTGGCAATAGCCAAAAGTTTTTGTTTTGACACATCCGTATGAAGTAAATGTTGATTCCACAATGTAATGGCTATAGTATAATAACTCAACTAACCAATAACACAGTGAGACTGGTTCCCTATAAACCTCACTTTGATTCTATTATTTTGTCTGCCGTCAGGCACCAAATCTTCAAGGAAACTGAAGGCTGACTGGCGATGCAGTCAGGCTGGCTTCCTGGAACCAATTGAATCTGCTTTCATGTCTCCATTAAAGACTAAATAAATGAGAAAACTCATGTTTTCTCCTGTGTTACCCTTAGTCCCAACTCTGAGGAAATTACCTGGTTGTCACAAACAATAATTCCACTTGGAAATGCTTGGGGAAAGTTAGTGGCAATCTCAAAGATTTCAGTAACTGGTGGTAACAGCAAATATGGTTTAATATTAAAGATGGAGAATTCTTGGGGCAGCAAAACAAACTACTCTCTTCTAAAGAAAAAGTCAGGCTATAAATGACTGTGACGAGTAACCGTGATCAAATGTTATGCTGCACATGCAATGAGTGTCCGAACAGACAGAGCAAGGGGTTGGTTATCTTCCTGAGTTCACTGTGGCGTCTTGTTCAAATACTTCAAACTGACACAGTTAAAAATGACCACTGTCTTGTTTGTTTGTTTCGAAATGCAGTGTGTTTGTCAGTAACTGTCAAACATATTGCATTTTACTGCGACTAAGGTAAAAAGCCAACTCGTGTTTCACCTTAGCAGAAACTTAATGCAGCATTTTTTTCTGCATTATCAACATAGACACCAATCTTTGTCTGCCAACACTCACAAATTAAGGGGATCCTAAGAGTTTCTGTCTATGAAGAATAAATTCAGCTATAACTAATGATAGCTCAGGTCTTATGTTGATCCAGCCTTCTATAACTGTAAGGGATACCAATATATGCATGTTCAAGTTCAACCATTTGGCAAACATGTGTGAGGCTGGGTATGGACTGTTCTTATACAGCAGAGATCAAACAGACGTCCACATTTGGCTTCCACGTGTGGACTTTTTCATGGGACAAAAGCTGAACTGCGCATGACTCAAGTCATAATAGCGTGCGTGTGCTTAAGAGACAGATCCAAATTGTGCGTGTTTTGTGTTTTTTTTGTTTTTTTTAATTGGATGACTGCCTTGTGTATTGCAGATGTTTGTGTTTGCCTCAAACTTTGTGAGCTCTGCTAAAAAAAGGTGTTCGTGCTGCCAGTTTGATTTGTGTGTGCGGGTGTGTGTGCTTGATCCTGGGGATTCTGATACACTCCTGACTGAGTTGGTCTGCTGGTTCTGCCCTGAGGCTGCTGCTCTCTGGCAGATGGAATGTAACACACACACACACACACACACACACACACACACACACACACACACACACACACACACACACACACACACACACACACACACACACACACACACACACACAGACAGACTTGCACTCCCACTCACATACACACACCGTCTGTGTTAACAGCAGAAAGATCTACACGTGTAAATGACTGTCCTCTGCTGTTGTAATGTACACAGCAGTGTTTACAACAACCCCTCCTGCAGCAGCCAACTTTCTGTTTGCATACTTTGTTGACTGCTATGGATAAGTGAGCATTGTATTAACTGGCTTGTATGCATTTGGGAAAGAATTTGGGAAAGCTGCACTCTCATAACATAAGGACCACTCATTTATTTAAACTTATAAAGATGGACATTGTTACTGATAGCTACTTACCTCCATCAAGGGGCTTATGGTTTCAGCTCTGTCCCTTAGTTTGTTGGTTTACCATCAGAACTACTGACGACTACTACAAACTGCTACTAACTAAGCCATTATGGAAATAAAACATCAAAATCTGCTTGATTATGATCCGCATCTGCATCAAATCATACTCACTTATAGTAACCAGCCACCTTAATGCAACTGGTTTTCCAGATTCATGCATTACTCCCAGAGAAATGAACATAATTACCCATTACCAAAAGTTAATGGGGTCTAGTCTGGGCCGAGACCTATCAACCTTCCTAGGTTTGTGGAAATCCGTTCAATAGTTTTTTCTGAAACCTGCTCAAATCAGCCAACTAACCAACCAACAAACACAAGTGAACACAAAACCTCCTTGGTGAAGTTTACAATGCCCTGCTATTTTATCAGTTACCTAGCTTTACTAGAATTTTTTAATTTTGTTTTAAATTGTGTGGTATTGATGAGAATTTGGATTTGGAGACACAGCAGAAGACACTAAAAACTGGACACTACAACAGAATGACCCTCTGCAACTGATATGTATCACAGGCAGGAAGAGCATGAGATACAAAAATACAGGGACCTGCTTTTTAAAAGAATAGCTCAATGGTGCTGCTAATGCATAGGGACCTTTTACAGAAAGTGATATCATTAATCACAGCTATCATTTTGTTTGTTATATAACTGTTAAAACTTAAATTCACACTCCATTTGAGCTGCAATATTAACCGCCTTCATTCCTCTTAAATGCAGATGTGTTTTGAAGATGTCTGATGGTGGGTCAAATGATCCGGCAAAGTTACTTCTGGTCAACCCTGTCTCTTAAAATTGTGTTTCTACTGATCTGCAACAGCAAATGCAATTTTAAAGATACTTTCTCGAAATTCTCATCAACACAACTGCAAAATCGCAAAATGTTCATCATGAGAGCCCCTTCGATTACCCTTTTCAACAACTTCTGCTTGCACCAACTAAAGCATTATTAGTTTGGAAGGTCAGGGAAAAAAATCACTGTCTAACAACGTGTCAGAAAGGAAAAAAACATTTGTTTGATTAGGGTTTTTAGGACAGGCTTGATTGTGTTCACAAAGAGGTAAGCTCTGTCATGGTTGCCAGACTACAGCATTGTCCAACATACTTTTTTTCTTTGACAATACAGCAAATTCCTGTTCAGCAAGGACATTAGAACTTAGCATATGTCCATTGTAAGAGTGTAATTGGATGGCACTGTGGCTCAATCAATCAAACATGTGGTCCATTTAGAGGAAAAGTCCGAGGTTGGTTCCTCCAGTCATCGACACTCAGTGCGTTTACATGCACAGCTTACACAGCTTAGTCAGATTACAGCCATAGTTCGACTATGCTGCTCAATCGGACAACTGCAATTATCCGAGTATACATGCCGGTGAGAAAATCGAATTACTGCCGAAAGCACGTCATACCCCAGTACGCTAGGTGGCGCTGTGCCCATTTCAACTAGTGTTAACGGGCCACCTCCGGCTGACCTCTTTACGTCACCAGCTGCCTCGGCATTCAAGAAAGATGGCGTACGAAGAGCGAGACGAGGCTACATCTTTGTACATTTCATATATGGTGTACATGATAATTACACAAACTAGACGCACAATGGCGCTCTTTCTTGCGGTGATTTCGGAGGAAAGACGCCGCCGCCGTCCATCTACTTCCGGCTCACGGCCCCGGGGAAATATCTCGTGCCTGCGCAGAACACAAAATCCGATCCGATCCGCTGGAAACGTATACATGCAGGAGTTAATGCGACTTTCAATCGAATAATCTACGTGGTGTAATTCGACTATGAGAAATCCGATCCGGTAAGGTGTATACATGCATCTTAAAAATCCGATCATAGTCAGACTAACACAGTAATTCGGTTTTCTTGAGTGTCATGTAAACGCACTGACTGACTCACAGGCCTTGGTTCAAAGACTAGTTCAGTTTATATCCAAATGACGAAATGATTCACATCTCTGCAAAGATCATTTGATGCAGACATTTAAAAAAAGAAGATGAAGCAGGTGTGTTTTCACCTAACTGCACAAATGACTACTTTCTTTGCAATATTCATTAAGTGTAATGAAAGTAAAACGAAAACATATTTTGCTTGATTGAAACATTCCTTTTAAACACCTGAACGTCTGATGACTCGTGGCCATCTAGTGTTTCTGTAGCTGTATGGATGAATAATAAGAAACAGATGGCACAGTGTGTGTGTGTGTGTGTGAGAGTGTGTGTGTGTGTGTGTGTGTGTGTGTGTGTGAGAGTGTGTGTGTGTGTGTGTGTGTGTGTGTGTGTGTGTGTGTGTGTGTGTGTGTGTGTGTGTGTGTGTGTGTGGCAGCCAAGGGACATCCAATCTCATCTCTAGTGCAAATTACCGCTGCACAAACTTTCTATGTAGATTATTATTATTTTTTTTAATTGTTAAGAGATCTCATTGCTCATTCTGATGGTAAATTTACAAAAGAGATCTTGGTTATGGACTCATCATTGTCAGGGGCAGCGTGCCACTCAAATGTGGGTCATGCTCCAACTCTATTCGAAAAAATCCTTTTCTAGGACATTCTTTTGTGGTCAGCTCAATTTAAAATAAGAGGGGACGCTTTGAGTGGGACCATCAAGGTGGTCACATGTACACACCTCAGTCGAATAAGCAGGCTGGGTACAATTCTGAAAGCCTCTTACTGCAACTTCCCCTATTGTTCTCTTTATTCATCTCTCTCTGAAATGTCCTCTGTTATCTATTTTCTTTAAGCAGAAGTTTGAAAAGAAAAGTCTCTCGAAGCAAATACAAAAACAACTGCATCCACAAAGAGTCATATCTAAATAATCTGTGTAATTTTAGTACAAACACAAATTTACTGTTATTTTTTAGGGCAACAGCCCATTAGCATTGAGCTGTAGCATATTGCTGTAATTGTGCACCACTGGCGGGGTCATGTCTACTCTCAGGTTGCATGTGGCTGCAAATGACCTAATTTACATGGTACATTCAAACAAAGCACTCATCTTGATGCTAAAGGGCGGCTGCGAGCATCACCAAAAAGTTTTTCAACTCTGCTGTTTTTAGTAAAAAGATTGTGGCTTAAAGCAGGGGATATAGTCAGGAGCATAATGCAATTATAATGGCAGTTTGCTCAGTTACGTCATTAACATTGTTGATTGTGTCAAATCAGACATTTTGAAGCTGATGTTCCAGAGTTTCCTCACTGATCTGCGTCTTCTCTGCAGGTGAGGAAATGCATCATTCATGGAACTCAGATACCAGTAAAACGTTCTCCTACATCGCCTCCTTCTCTATAGTTTCTGTGGTTGCCATGGTCACACGATGAGCCAAAATGCCTATGCTGTGTCTACGCCAGTGAAGGCGGTGGTGGCAACTACTCCCTGTCTGAAAGCATTAAAGATATGATGTCAGGCCTGAGGCTATGTGCTTGTGGCTGAACAACACACAGGCAAGGAGCCAATTAGCGTCCTTTGAAGAACTACTAAGGTGTGACCACCAGCGAGAGAAGCACTGTTTATTTGAAAACAACAATAGCGGCTTGGTAAGAGGTTAGCGTAGCTGTTGCTACAGCATCAGTTATATCAGAACTAGAGAGTATATTTCGTTGAAAGAACAAAGAACAGCAGTGACAAAGATGAAACACTCAAGAAAGAACACAATATGTTACATATATGTATGTAAGTATGTGTATGTTATGGATGTTTACCTCTTCAGTCCTCAAAAAAACACAATTCAGAGGAGAATTTTAGAATTAATTTGGAGTAGCTCAGGTTGGAGTGCGCAAACATCCTGGATTCTGTCTGAAATTATCACCACGCTGTGAGAAACACTGAGAATTACCACAGAAGCCATGGCAACACCAATATATACACAACAGCTCATGGCATAATATGAATGAATCTAACACTCATCACAATGGAGCAGAGAGTAGGCACAAGGCAGACAAAGGACCAACATAATTACAACAGCACTCATTTTAGATGACATCCAGTAAACAATGGTGAAGCCCACTAGTCCAACAAGAGAACTTCCCTTGTACTTGTCATCATCAGCTCTTTTCATCTCAGAGTGTGTGTCAGTCAAGAGGAACACAGCTGTGTGCAACATGACTTCATGGCCATTTGACAGCCGCCACAGTTCTCTTCACCAGTATAATCTCTGACATTTTTGAGGAAGCATTCATGCAGGATTTTTCTTGAGTCATCTTTATCTTTTTTTTTGCACTGCATTTTGGTTTGATTTAAACTGGGCAGACCCTGCGTCTAACTATTTAAACACTTAATTGGTTGCCCTCAGGCCAAATTTTCACAAGACAGATTTTCATTTGAAGTACAGTTTAAGGGGCGCTGTGGCACCGGATTAATCGGCCAAACAATTAATGACTCGACTGTTGAATGGACTGTCAGGAATTCTGGCCCGCTGTCTTGCAGTTTGAGCAGCCTGATTACCCACATGGCTTCTGACAAAAGGTCTGTTATTAATTGTGGCGAGGTTGTTTAAATGTGATTTGAGGACGCATTTTACAGTACATTTTACAGAGATCAAAATCTCTTGAATTTATAATATTACAACGGGGCAGTGTCAATCATAAAACGGCGGTTGTCAGGCTATTGTTGTCCTAGAGACAGGACGCATGCGCAGCTTCTTCGCAGCGCTCCCGAGCACACCACTAGCACTTTTCTGCCTCAGAAAAACACAATGTGGACACTGGATTAGGTTGGGGCCAGTCGATATGAGCCGTATGGGATGAGTGTTGTCTGTGTTACTGAAATGTACAAGGTTAATGAAATACACTTCTGCCTTGTGTCCATTTAGTATTTATTTTTTGATTGCCAGCATCTCTTTTTAAGTGCTCTCAATGAGGAGAGAGCCTATGAGGCAGTCCTTCTACACTGTGTACAGCCACTCTGTCTAGTGAAATTATCTGAACTTTTCTGAAGGATGCTGGTGTTGCTAATTGTGGGTCAGGCGGGTTTGGGTCAGTTTTAACAGAAAATGTCACGGGTGTGGGCGGGCAGGTCAGTGACTGACAAAGCAGTGTTCAGAGTTGGACTGAGTTGTTGATAACGTACTGCAAACAACACAAAAACAAAATGTGTGCAATGGCTCACTTTCCACTTTCTTTTCCCTCTTTCTGTCACTCTCTCTGTCTCTCAGTCACACACACACACTACACTCACACAAGCTGATTTATAGTCATGAGGCTCACTGTGGGTAAGTGGTATCCATACGTTTATTTACACCGCTGACGCCCTTGCCTTTTTGAGAGGAATCTCCATCACCAATGCCCTTTCCTCTCAATGCTGGCCTGAACGCTGCTGTGCATTTGAGCGACAGGCACATCCAGCTAGTGCGCCTTCAGTTCCGCGCTTTACTACTCATGCAAAGAGCACTGAAACAGGTTAAATCCTGGGACTGTGGACTCAACACATGAGACTACTATTGTGTCACAGTTCATGTTACGATACGACTAAAGTTTGAAGTTTAAACTTGCTCAAACCTTCAGACCTCTTTTGCTGCCTAATTCAACAATAAACACCAAAGTTCAGATCTACTGTTTTTTCAATTGCTCATTTACTTCATTTAGCCTACACCTTCCCTCTTCTGAGAGCGGGTCACAAAGAGGAAAAAAGAGAAAAGAGAGACGGCTCTGTTTAGGTCTCCTCTGCTCCCAGCAGCAGAATCTGCACCATGGCCAGCGGCTGCTCTCAGTCTGGTCCTCTGTCTCATTTATCAGTATACTGCTCATATGGTGCAACATGTTGTTTGCATGTGCTGCTGGGTAGGGGTTGCTGATTAGTGCTTATTCTGTCTTTTGGCTTTTACAGTCCAACATGAAGCACTTTCTGACTTAGCTTTTGCAAATTTCTCTGCCGCTTTGTAGGATCATTATTATCAGTGGTAGTGGTGGTAGAAGTGATATTCAGGATGGAGGTGGTGTCAGATAGCTACATCTAGCAAAAGCAGCATCAGCCATGCCTTCACTGACAGCAACTCGACGTTCTTCGAGGAGGTGGTGCTGACAGTATAAATGTTTCTGCTGCATCATGGGACTGTACGTGATGCTGAAGAGATGCCAACCATCTTGCAGTTTGCTTCTCTATGTCCATGTGGCTCGTTCTATAGGACAATATAAATCACTGAAGTGTGTGTGCACACTTGACTGTCTGAATAAATGAGTGTGTAGTTACTGAGAAGCCTTTTTTGTTTTGCATGTTGACGTTTTTACATGTTTGCTTTGCTGTTCTCTCCTCACAAACCCAGTTTTAAGCCCTCACAGTGAAGATATGTTGTTCCATGGGCTCCATCAGATATACAGTTTGGGTTTGGGAACTTGGAAAGTGTCCTTAGATATGACTAAAAGAAAGCATGTAAATGCGATTGAGTGCGATGGCTGCATGTCACCCCTGCCAGCGCTGATGCTGCATACAGTATGAGGTGGTGGACAGCCTCAGTGGCAGTGAGCCAGCAGCACCAGCTACAAAGCAGCTGAAGATGAAAAGGAATGCACAGTGTAAATGTAAAGCGCCCGTCCAAATCCTTCCTAATGATTTAGACACTCCACATCCAGCCGCTGTGAAACTGAAAAGCACACACTGGATCATTTAAAACAGGTCTCTGATGTACACTTTGCTCCCTGCTTTTAAAAACCAAGATGTGAACATGCATTACTTTGTCTTATGAAGAACATTAATTCAAACGTATCACCAACAGGGATTAATTCACACCATTTTCCTCAATTGGGGATTTTCAGCAGCCCTCTAATTTACACTTTTACAATGAGGCTGATACATATGCCTGGCCTGTCTCCATGTGTACAGACTCATTTCTCTGCTCATTCATAACTCGACAGCACACTGCATGGGGTCACTGCTCAAATATAATTCAGATATGTGATGAGAGATAAAAACTACCCTCCTTGCACAATGATAACAAATTAACAGTCCCCAAAACTGGTTATCGAGTGAGCCGAGGTAACTCCAGAGCTGAAAACACAGCATGCATTGTTTTAAGAATGTGGCCAATTATCAAATCAATTTATCAGTCCAAGCCAGCGGAGGATACACTGACTGATAATAGAACAAGGTCAAGATACTGCTACTTTCATCTGGTATGACTCACAGCTGTTCACAGCAGCAGTTCCACTGAATTAACACCTGCATCTGTTAGAGCTGGGAATTAAAAACCTGTTCTGCATTAGAATCAGTTCCACCATTTATAAGCGGAAAATATAAACTTTATAAAAAGGGTTCAGAAGTCTCTCTTTTCTTGTTTTTACGTTTCCAGGCGGAGCTGCAGCTGACAGCTGTGCTCTGGCAGTCACATCTACGATGGGATTGTTGCCTTGACAAAACACCGCCAACAAAACTACACGTCACGTAAATCTGTTCAATCTCATCAAGGAAACTTTGTCTGTTACTGCGACCAATCACGCTTTTAATGCACATACAACATGTGTTGTATTAAGACCATGACGTTACTGATTCATTTGTATGCTACCATTTTCAAGCCCGTAATTAGACTAGAGGGTAGCATAGGGTAGGATTTCCGGATTGGATCTGACTGAGAACCCGAGAACACAACATGGTCGCGACTTGGTACTAGCTATTTCATTCCACTCCGTAAAGCATGGCCAGCTTTATCGTCTTTTTTGCTCTAAATGGTAGCATCATTTCTAAAATGCCATAAACTCACTAGTAAAACCGTTCACTGAGGTATTCATTCAAGTGAGAAGTAGGGTCTAATAAGTAGGATCTTTTAAAGCCCCTGTACGGAGTTTTTAACTGGATATGCAAAAGTCTCTGGTTTCTGCTGATGTGTCTGTGTTACCTACAACAGCAAATGAGCCCATCAGCGTGAAGATACGCTATTTCTAGGTAGTCTAATTCTATACCTCTGAAAGGCCTTGGTCGGGTCGGACCACTGACGAAACGATTTACGGCAGTCAGACCGGAACTGACGACATTCAGGATACGGCATAGCTGTTTTGTTGCTACGCTTGCCAGTGCTAACCGAGCTAAAACTTTTGTCATGGCTGATAATGAGACAAAGAAAAGAAAAAGAATTCGAACCGAAGACCAACGAAAGGCCAAGAGGGAATCCGATCGAGCTAGGGCTAAAACACGGATAAACATTGGCGATTCCTTCCAGAGATGGAGAGAGTTGCGGGGCTTGAAGGGAGGGTCGGATCCAGAATTCGCCCGATTCCTCCTAGACAGGTTTGTAAATTTTATTTCATTTATCAAATACAGCAATACATGAATTTATGTTGTTACAACAAAGCTGGCTAACGTTACCACTAGATTAGCTCTAGATACTACACTCGTGA
The DNA here is from genome assembly GCF_900880675.1 of Sparus aurata. Classification (NCBI taxonomy): domain Eukaryota; kingdom Metazoa; phylum Chordata; class Actinopteri; order Spariformes; family Sparidae; genus Sparus; species Sparus aurata. The sequence goes on along the minus strand of NC_044197.1, from coordinate 30,121,490 downwards.
AAACGACAACAAACGTCTTAGATCACGCATCCATTTCAGCTGTGTGTATGCTTCAGCCCAGCCGACCTGCAACGATGAATCGGTAATATCCTCTGTCATTATAAATGATTCAGTTTCTTACTTAGAACAAAACATCCATCACAATCACTGTGACTTTGCTGTAACGCTAGCTCTGTAGCACCGTGGGTAATATATATAGCTGGGAAATTGCAGCGCAACAGCAGCATTACTTTGTTTCAAACTTCACCGGCGGCATATTATATTAAGTAGAAATACAAATAGACACATTACCTCGTCCATATGCACGCTGCAGGTAGCTGCTAAAAAAAAAAAAAAAAAAGTTTTCAAAGCAAGTCCCGTCGTCTTTCCGACGTTTCCAAAACAAATCTACACGCGCCGGCCAGACAAACGTCTTCACGACAGTGGGCGCTAGAGCTCATGGGAAATGCAGTCTTCATTCCGGCAAAACACTACCGCTTTCGTCCAGCGGGGCCGCCAAAATCAACACTAAATGAAAAGTCTGTACAGGGGCTTTAAATAACATGCACTTTTATTGCTTCTAAAATTCTACTGACACTTTTAAGTAGTGAATCGCCTTCAAACAGCTGAGACTATAAGGAACAAATTGGGCAGTTCAAAGGCAATTATAGTGAGGACAGTCAGAATTTTATCGAAAAATAACCTTTTATTCCCAGCCTTCACTTCAGATAAAATTAAAACAATATTTAACTTTAAAGTTCCAGTATAAAGAGCTGTGATGCCATTTCACAAAGCAAAGATCATATCTCTAATAAATCAGACTACTGTTTGGACCGCTTTCTTGAAAAGACAAGATGTCTTCAGGATCTGTCACTCTCAGGTCAGAGGATGACAGTGACTGATCGATGAGACTTATCCATTGTACTCTGCTTGTTCCGCAACCCAGCCGGCTCCTGCGTGGAAACTTTGTGACTGTAATATCAAAAAATTGTGTGCATGGCTCAGATGAGCAGGACAAGCTGAGGCATCTCCAACCAAACAAAATCTTTGAAAATGTCTCAGCTCAGAGATGCTTACACAAACAGCCGGGCAAAATCCATCTTTCTGACAGAATCATTTCCAAAGCCCAGAGCCCCAACTGGGTTCCTGGATGCACTTCTGAGCTGAGGCCACCTGGGAGTGTGTGTGTGTGTGTGTTTGTGCGCGTGTGTGTGTGTGTGTGTGTGTGTGTGTGTGTGTGTGTGTGTGAGAGAGAGAGAAATGGTTAGGAAGAAAGAGAGGATCAAATATGAGGCCCTCAACATAGAATACGAACTGTGTGTAGAGATTATTAGTCTTCCTTACTAGTTTAGCTGTGCATCCATCACTGGTTTTGACCAAACTATGTGATTGCATATACGAATGTGTGTGTCCATGAGAAAAAGGAGAAAAGTGTAGACATCCTGAAGTATTCCTTTCATTCCCCAACAAATCCGTCTGAGCCACCAATTCACACAAGCCGACTCTCTGTACTCTGTACTCTGCACTCCGTCTGTGCCGACGACAATGCACTGCAGTTCAAGTTCAAATCACAGAATTGGACCCCTACAGGAAATAGACTGAATGAACTGCACCTTATGGCTACAGTCCAAACAGTAACAGGGTAGACAAGCCACATATCACTAACATACACTCACTCTCTCACACACACAAATCCTTGTAGTTCTACTCCCATGAGGACTCTCCGCTGACAATATTTGTTCTGTTTCCCCAACATCAGAACGAACCTTGTTACGTACAGCAATCCTAATTCTGATCTATAGCTAAACAGGGTTTTCTGTCCTGTACTTTTCATTTGTCAGTCTGACTTTGCCTTCTTTTTAGCCCTTTAAGCCAGCCTACAGTTAACAGGTTCACAAAAAACTATTTTGTCCATGAAATAGGAAGTAAGAGATGAGTCCAAAACTTTTTACTATGCAAGAGAAGGCAATGGAATAAACTTACCAAAATACATTTAAAAAAATGAATATGACACGAGAGCTCCCTTAAATGAATTCAAGATATACAGATAATGTCAAACGAAGACTGCTAGCTTGTAGCTGTAGCTGGATAGCAAGGAAAAGTGCAGCTACTACCAGCTAGCAAGCAAAGTTTGCAAAAGTTGTTCACTAGCAATACACTGCCATTATCATTGTAAGATATAGGGTTTTATGAGTTTTTTCACTTATATCAGGCAAGCATCAAAATAATTATAGTGATAACATGAATAAATATAGCTTAGTTTGGACAGGAGCAACTAGTTAGGTAGCTAAGATAGCAAATATTATCCAGCCAGCATAGCTAGACTGTCTTCATGAGCCAAATGCAGCATGATGAATTCCCCTCTCTAGGAATGCAGTGTAAAAGCAGTTCATCCTTTTGGCAAATAAACTCATTTGGTTTCTTTCAAAACAGTGAGATGAGAAAACTGAAAATAATCTAATATCTGTGAGTAAAGGAGAGAGCTGGACTCTGGCCATGGTTCGCATACTGTAGCTTAGCATAATAAGTAGATTCAGGGGAACTGCTAGCTTAGCTCTGCTCCAAGTTTTTTTGTTTAAAAGCCTGTCATCATGTTGTACGATGTGGATATGACAGCACACTGTAAAGTTGATAGGGATAATGGGTCAACTAAGTCCCAGGTCCAAATAAAAAGAGTTGAGTGGAGGTAATTATTTTAATTGGTGAACAACAAAGAGTGGAGTCGGTAATGCCCTAAAATAGTTAGTATTGCAACAGTATAACAACAGCATTGTTCTTCTCATTATTGCTTGGCTCATATAACGTATTGTTCAGCCGTACTCACACAACCACCTTTTATTCTACAGACTTTCCTCACAGTTTTGTATTCCATGTTATCAGTTGTCGTCTACTCTCGCATTCACCATATTTATGCATCAACACTTCTTATCAACTCATTTATTCTGTCTGAAACCTTTGTACTGCTCTCTTCTGGAGTCAGACAAGTTATCATCGACAAGCTACTATATCCTTTTTTCTCCCAAATGTCAACGCCCTGCAGTGACGGAGACAAAAGATTCTCATTTCCTGAGTCACCACAGTGCATTTAATTAAGTTTGGATTGAAATGTGTTGGAAAAGGCCCAGCAAGCCATAAGGACTGAAGTCAGTTCAGTTAGCATAACAGACAAAATGAATTAGCATTTCAAGCTGGGCTACACAAATTAAATGTTATGTGCAAAATAAATCTTGCAGCTAGTTTACCTGTAAATGGGATCCTGCATGACCATCATCTTGCTCTCATCCCACGTCCACTCCTTCTTCTGTGGAAATAACAGCAACAACAAAACTGTTAGTAAAATGAAAGCTTCTTAATGTATACAGATAAAAACCCCTGTATCATAATTAAGAGCTAACGGAATCATATTATATTTATTCGACATTTATTTACATTTTACCTTTCGTCTGTCCAGGTGACTAAAATGTTCTGTTTCATGTCACAATCAAAATTTCAGCACATGAGGACACAGAAATGGCTTTTAATTGATTTCCATCTCCACAGACCTTTGTTGACTCAATCATTCAATCACTCATCTCCCTCGTCTGTCATTGGCTCTGACCTACTCAGAGATGTAAATGGATGGCTGACCGTCACACTTGGCATTTAAGCTTTCTAGCCAGGGAGCCAAATGAGACAAGAAAACAGGTGGAGGCAGAACATCCTTCTATCGACCAGCGTTTTTGATGCCAGCCAATTAATTTGACACTGAGCCAACAATGATTGCTTCAATATTTATCCAATCACACCCCAGAAGGGGTGTTCATTCAAATCACTTCCATCAAATCTACTTTCTAGGAGTTTGTTTTCAGAGAAGAAAAGAAGAGCTTTCCATGGCTTAAAGATTTATATCAATCCTGAAACTGGCCAGCGGAAAGCTGGCCGGGACTCAAAATGATTTATCCATGGACAGTCAGAGCTGATCTCAATGAACCTGAGGACACTAGTAAGGCAAAGTGGGAGGAATCACTTCCTTCACTTTCCTCACAGTAAATTCCCATTTCAGTTCTTCTTTTAATGATGTTCAGTGTCATGTGTATGTAATTACGACCAGTTTTAATTAGTTCAACTTGGCAAATGGCCAAAACTACAATACCAACAAATCTCAGCCACCGTCCCTCTCGAGATAAGGCAAGCCATGTGTAAATAAGACATGAAAAAAATTCCTGAAGGTTTTTTTGTTGCTCTTGGAACAAAAACTGTGATTTGATTGAGTTTGAAGGCCATGGTGGCACCTTGAGTTCTTTTCCGTGTTCCTCAAACCATTCCTGAACATCTTTTATGGTGTGGCAACGCGTGTCAAAGAACATCCCCAGCAGAACATGTTGAGAGGATCAATGTTTTTCACTTGAACTGTTTTGGCTGATTGCTGTATTAACAGTAATATACCAATGAATGAATTGGGATAGTGTCTTGGAAAAACCAAGCTCAAACTGTGAGGAGACTAACAAAGTCACTGACTTTACAAACAGAAACGAATAGAGAGAGAACATCATCATTGGCAGCAGCAGCGGAGCACCGTATTACAATCATCAATGGTTTGAAAAAGAAGCACTAAATGTAATGTTCAGAAAGCGCTGCATCAACGGCTGAGAGGAGATTATATTTTGCTGATGCATTCGACTGACACTGATTGTTTAATTAATATCATATCATCAACTCTTTGTGGTAAGATATAGGTTACACATTGTCTTCACCAACATAAAAAAAACTGTTTATACGGGTATGTGCTACTTTTAGGTCTGATATTAAAGCTACCAGGCAGGTCTGCCACAAAGACATCATGTAGAGTAATGGTCCAAATGATGCTGCATCCACACACGACCGTTCACACACAAAAGAAGATGGATTCGGAAACAGGCACACACACTCACACACTTATATAACGGAGCATTTGTGTAATAAATAGGCTGATCCTACGAGGACCATTAAGAGAACTCAATTAAGCCTCCTCTAATGAGACACCAATGTAAATCTGTAACATCCATCTGTTTGTAAGAGCAAACATGGTCATTACCTCTCCCTTTGCTCCATACATGCACTGGAGAAACACTACAAAACTACTGTACTGTGTTTGCAATTATTGCTGGATTCAATTATCTGTTTAGCTGCACACACACAGAACATGGTAATTATCAATTGTAACTTTTCAGCAGATACCATTCTTCAAACATAATAAACAGAAATTGTTAGCCATCTTTTAGTATTGTACAGGAAGAGGGATTATTGTCTGTATCTCAACTCCAGAAGTCCATCTAAAAACAAGAGAAATTTGACTTGACGGTACGAAAGTGAGCTGAGAAAATCTTGCAATTCTGACATTTAACAACCAACAGTTGTGAGCACTCATTCAGATTTTGGAGCAACCTTGTCTCCCTATCAACATCAGACTGGTGAAAAAAGATCAATAAGAGTCTGGTGTTGTGCGTGTCATCTGTCTGAATAGAGCAGCAGTTCAAACACAAGATGATGGCTGACAGTTACTACTGTTACATCAAATATTAAATTCAGTAAGAGGATAAGAGGATTTTGTCCAGCAGGGCAGCCTTGAACCTTGACGAACACTGAATGGTTCTGTCTGGATAAATACATTGAGATGAAAAGCTGAAAGAGAATGGAGGGCACTACTGAATTGACTTCCTTTTGTTCCCATCCACTGGTTTTCCACCTGTCAGACTCTCTGTGATTCTCGGCAGGTGAAGTCGACTCCAGTCTGTCTCTGTGGATTACAGCTGTCAGCCTCACCACACCTGGAAACACCAAATCCCTTGTCTCCTGTCTCAGCACTCTGCGACTTTACCTTGTCTTTAGTGTAGTCCTCTCTTTTCTTCTACTCCTCTTTTTCTCTTTCCTGTTTTGTAACTCTTCCACATCTTCCTCTTCCCCCATACACTGGATAGCTTTTTGTCTCCCTTCTCACCTCTGTCTGCCATTTAATGAAGACAGGGATCGATCACCACCTCCTGCCACGTATAGGATATAGGAAATGGATGTGGACTGGTTTTTTTAAAGAAAATGATCCAAAATCTAGCCTTTGTTTAGGACCGAAAAGCCCAATCACTTATTTTATTCTTATATGCAAGGGCATTTAGTACAATATACTAAAGTGTAATCTTTTATGCCTATACAAAAAAGCAGTCATTGTAAAAGACAAGTTGCAAGTCTGTCGTCATTATGCATATTTTCTTAAAACATACACAGAGAGGCTTCAATTAAGAAGAGAATAGAGAGCCAGTAAAATAGCTTCAGCACACACAGGAGAAACTGAAAGCCCACTCACTCATTTGTCTGCTGCTGCTGTGTGTGCTTCTTGACATCATTTCAGATCTGTGGGCCTCTGATGAGCCCACAGATAGACACAGACCAAACAAAGTAGGAGCCATACACTGTTCACAAGACTTCAGTGCCTTCATCTCTTGCAATAAAAGATATCATTAGAATAATATCATCAAAGAAAACCTTAAAATCAAACCAAAACAAACCAAACCAAACTCAACTATTTTGACAATGAATCAATCTCTATCATATTAGATCAAACAAAATATCTTTGGGTTTTAGACTAACAGCTTTTTGACATTTTGTAGAACAAATGATTAATTAATTATGTAATGTAGAAAAAAAAATTAGCAGATAAATGAGTAATGAAAATTGTTAGTTGCAGCCCTGCTCGTTAAGACAAGATACTTTCATGTTAGATTTTATTTTTAGGTAGAAAGAGCCAATCGGAGCCTAATCAAGGGAAATTTTTGCCGATACTAAAACTGACATTCTCACGTTAAAACAAAAATACTGACAGCCATAGAATCAAACAAAAAAAGTTGAAAAGATTTTTAAACAGAAGAACCAATTCATTTTTTCCTCTGATATGCGTAGCCGTGAGGGTCCGGGAGTGGCAATGCGTGATGTGCTCCTAGTGGAGCGGGTGGACGGAGATGGAGTTGGGGGAGGAGGAGGAAGGAGAAAGGGGCACAACAGGAGCAGGTGGTGCGTTTGGAGACTTGAGGCGATGCGCCTGAGAGGCCGCAGCAACATCGCATCCCGGTCAAGACGGGCATTACTACCTTGCCGCATCCCGGACAGTGCGGTCCGGTCTGACAATGCTGCCACGGCGTGTAGTGGGTCTGGATCCTCTGCACCTTGGTGTTTGCGCTGCTTCCTCCTCAGCTGGCCGTTGTGCACTGCTCTGCCCGTGCGGACTGATCCCGAGGCAGGTGCGATGTCCTGGTGATGCCAGCCGTAGAAACAACTGTGGCAATTTCCTCCCACGCCCGTTTAACCAAAGCTAATTTGGATGGATTTCTCCCATCCCCATACAATGCCACTTCTCGGTCTTTTGATACTTGCGTTTCAGATCGTTAAGATAGAGCCCATAAAGTTCAATTAAAAAAGGCCACTCACTTTTTTCTTTTTCCTCAAGTTGACTTTCACGCCGTCCACAGACACCACGATGTTGACTTTTTTCTTCTTGATGTTTTTCACCTTGAACTCATACTGCAGAGAGAAGACAGACAGAGACAGACAATTATTAATATTTGGTGGGACTAAGTACAGACTCATACAGCCTCTAAAATATTTGAAGCTGGATCAGTCTGAGTCACATCTGGAGGAAACACTGCAGAAGAATTTATCAGAATAGGATGACATGAAATGTTAATTTATATAATTGCTTGCGGTTTTAAACACAGTTAATTAGGTAAAACAGAGAATTTGAAATCAATCTGAACTTTAAATCAAAGCCATGCCATTCTCCAAGTGAAAGGGAATTCATACGCATAAAGAACTAAGAAATGCTTTCTTTCCGTTCCCATCAGAATGTGAGCTTTGACTGAAATAGAGACTTACTGAGATTGAAACATGACAGCATGAATGAATGACCTTCAAGATCACCAATGGATATACATGAAAGTATTTGATAAAAATCCTCCTGCACATTTCACTTTAATGCATCTTTACATCCCTGTAGTCAGCTGCCATAGGTACGAAACCTTACTGTAACCTATTCAATCAGACAGTCTGTCTATAAAATGTGTTTTTCCCTTTTTAACCTTTTTCCCTACAGCAAAAATGTCTTACATGCATCTTAGTGTAATATTGTCTACAAACAACAATACCAAAACTTTTTTTTTCTCCTACATAATATACTGTATTGTGTGTACTGTATACAGCAGCGTACAGAGTAAACAGAGTAAGGGGTAATGAAGAGATAATGGTGGAGGATACGTCGTCATAGCAAAAAGTAACAGCACCTATTTGGCAATATTTCAGATTTAAACCAGATTCTAAAAGGGAACCTGGTAATGTTAATGAGGAAAAGGCAGTTGGTTACATCACTGAGAAGTTGGAGATGTGCAGCCTGTCACCGGTAGCTCTTCATCTAACAACTTACTGAGGCGGCTCCTTGTTCCACTGCACACACAGACTGTGTAAAACTACTCCCTGACATATTTCAAACTGATCCGCTGTCAACAGATGCCGAAAATGACCGTTGTTTCGCTCTGCAGACGCATTTTTGATGAATGACTGCAGTAAGTGCTAAACTCATTGAACACATGGCATTTCCTGTGACTAGCCTACTTCATAATAAAACAATGTCAACTTGTGACATGTTTCGTGTTAGATGGTTTTTAATGTGAAGCTTCAGAAGAGGGAAATGAGCAGTAAATTGATACAGCTCTACAGATAGCAAGTGTTTATTCTTGTGAAAAGCACAGTGCTGTCACAAGTTAATTAGCTTATGGAAACATTTTGTAACTGTGGCAAACAGTTTTCCATAGACTGTGCTACAACACAGTTTAGTATGTATTCACAAAGTCAGGGGGTTCAATATCAAAAGCACTGTGGAGGGATCCATTTAAAGTGAAGGACCATAAAATGTTGTTGAATAAATGCTTCCATGAAGCTTTCCTTTGGCCAACAGTAGAGACAATGTTACTACAACACTCAGTCAAAGTCGGAATTTCAGTTTTAATGTTTCTTTGTATAGTTATCATGTTGGACTCAACCTGCAGTCACACCTGGACCTATTTTCCCACTTTAGAGTCACGACAATTACAGAGCAGGTATTCACCGTAAAGTTTCATACTAATGATGAACAGAATTGTCACAGAAAACGACAAACAACCCAGCTGAATAAACACAGTAAAGTCTGCAGACCTCTGTCATAGTCCATTGACACACCTGAGACAACTTCCATCGTCTCTCTGCCTCTAATGGAGCTGTGAGCTGTGTCAGACAACGGCACTGCAGCATGCAACCACAGTCAACACACACTGTTTGCATATCAAACAGGAAGCAGGTATAACAAGTGGATCAAGAGTCTTTTGTTTTATTGAAGGAATCCTGCTTTCAATTTCAAGCGCAAGGACGTATGCAAATACACGGCCAGCCAGGTGACCGCCTTACCCCCTCTCCCACAATCTTCGGCATGCTGTCGGTATTCTGAATCAGTGGGATGTAACTGAGTCGTACAGAACCACCTGTCACGGCAGCCTTGAAAGACATTGGCTCTAAATACAATCTGTGCGTCTATTTCTGTCCATCCGCAATGCGTTGGGTAGTTGCTGTGTTTTGCTGGGTGACGCATGGAGTGGGCGCTCATTAATGCTGCACTTGCAAGCAATTTTGTGCAGGAAAGCAACTGTCTTATGTGTTATGAGAAAGAGACGCGGCAAGATTCCCCGTTTGTTCAAATTAAATTCAGGTCCCAGGCAATGATGCTCGTGGGAAATCTGCTCAGTGCAAGGAAGTGAGAAATCGAAACTGACGACGGCAAGAAAACGGCTACAGCAGTGAGACAGGCCTCTGTCTAAACAAGCTGACAAGTCGACTTACTTCACCACCTCCAGCAAACACCGAAAAAGCAACATTTAATCGAAACGATGCCACCACAGGTTTTCAATCTAATGAAGTTCTCGAAAGCTTTCAAAAGCGACCTTGGGCTCTCACTCTGAGCTGCCAAAATCCAAAGTTTCTGGCAGCACCGGTTGCACAAAATCTGCAACGTCATGTCATACACTACTGCTGTAAGGAAAGTGCCTGGTGATGTTTCTCACTTGCTGTGTTTGCATTCAGTCACCTCCAGATTAAAATCTAAATATAGATGCTTTTCGTGAACTTTATCAGTCATGTTTTCCCAACTGCTCCCAACTGCTTGCACTCACTGTATCAATCAATCTGTCAATATTCTTGCAATTGTGGCTGTCAGTCCCCCTCTCTGTCAGTAGATTGTCCTTAGTCTGTTCTCTGTAGTGTCAATCTAGACTCAGTTGACTTTTGACAATGCTGTTGATTATTTTTCTGTCTATAATTGAATCAAGTGGTGGTTTAAGCTCTAGATAAAAAACATACTATAGTGGAAGTCAAAGAGTTCATCAGTGATATCAGAGGCTGAGGTCAAATAAACGTTATATGGAGGCAGACATTGTGCCTAAATATGTGCTTATATATACACAATACAAACTTATTGTAATGAATATAGAAAGGGTCATTCAGTCAGCGTATTTACAAAATCTACAGTTATTCAGATTTTCAGCATTCGACATCCACATTATTTGTTGTGCTCTGACTCACATCAGACCTCAGAGTAAAATACAAACTGCAGCGTTTGAAATGTGTCTGCCTGCAAGTTGACAGCGTCAATGTATGTGAATGAATAGTCGCAGTGTAATAGTGGATGACAGAACGCAGAACTCAGCATCACACCGTGAAAAATCAAGTCGAGGAGATTTAACATTGCTGGACAGGAACTCAATCAGCTTCTCAACCCTCAGTCACAAAGCATGCAACACAGCTGTCCTGGCAGGTGTGTTTGCTTGTGACTGATGGAACAAAAAGTGTGAGGGTTGCCAAAGGTCCTCAAGGGAACCGCTATTTCCCATGTCCTAGCAGTTTGTTTCAAATGTTGAAACTATGATTTTATTGATAGATTAGTTGATCAGCAGAAAAAAAGGTCTCAAAATCTCCACAAAACAAACTCATTGAAGCAAAGAAGGAGGACTGAGAAGGAGGGCAGTGTGAGGCAGCTTGACTCCTGTGTGCTGGCTGCTCCAATGCTCTGTCAACTGTCAGTGAAGTCAGCTAAACCACTTTTGAACAAGACGGTGGTAAAACCACTTCTACTGCCAACTAACGTGATCGACTTTTTGGCTGACAGAGCTGTCAGCAGCCCAGCAGGAGAGACGCTCTGGGTGAGCTGGAATTTTATAACTGAACTATCTGCAGGAAGCACACTTTCACTGTCTCTGAATGTAAGTAACATTCAGAGACACAGAAACTTGATATTTTTTCTTGTCCTGCAGTGTGATTACAGCACATCTGCGCACAGCAACGATGATGCTAAAATTATATATTGTGTCGACCTATATGTGGGGAAAATGAGTCTATGCACCGCATTATCTTTCATTTGATACAAGAACCTGCTACTTCCCGACAGCATCCCAAACATCTGTACCCAACTTCAAGTTTTTGCTGCACAATTTACATTTTTCTACAATTGGTAATCAAGTTGCATAACATCAAGCATATTAATAACATAACACCCTGACAGGGTTAATAAAATAATCATAATAAAATTAAAAATGCACTGATATAAGATCAGTAATTGGTCTTGCAGGTTATCATTATTATTATCTCATATATATATATATATATATATATATATATATATATATATATATATATATATATATATATATATATATATATATATATATATATATATATATATATATATATATATATATATATATATATATATATATATATACACACACACACACATATACATACACATATACTTTAGGCGTTTTAAAACTTTGGCACGGCACAAGGTTTTGAACCAGCACTGACACTAAAGAATCAAGGCTCCTGCATTCAACACAAGTCAATGGGAAAATGCAGGTTTCAAAACATTTAGAGATGTTTTTGAGGTGTACTGAGTTTTTGTGTTAGAATTCACCATTTTTCATCCTGTATCAGTGTAAATAAAGAGACTCTAGGTTTATTGCAACACCTGGCCATGAAGATCTTTGACGAAAATCTACACTGGAACCAGCAAATGTTACTAACTTTTGCCTGAAAAAATGACTTGTGAACACACTCTCAAGATCTCGGAATACATTTTTCACACATAATACAGAGAGAGCTGAAGTACATCGACCATTATTCTCAAGTCTCTAAGTGCATTTATGTTTATGTGTCGGGGGTTTTATGGCCGTTTTACGGTGTACTGTAATCTGCTGTAATGTGGACTGTGCCGCATATGCATGATTAAACGGTGGTGAGCCGGATGGATTGCATGATTGACCTCCACGGAGATGATTACAGCGGCAACTGAACAGATTTCATGCGGGGTTTGACTGGCTAAGTGTATACAGCATAATATGACAGAAAGCACTTAACTCTAATAAGCCCGTCTAGTCCTTTCTGATACGGCCCCATCATTGAATCCACATCATCCACCATACAGCTCGCACTCTCCCTGCTGCTTTCAGCATCCATTCCATCACTCCGTTGAGTTATAATACCAGGGCTACATCTATCTGTACAATATGAGAATATGGGTGCATGTCGTTAAAACACTTGTAACACTGAAACTGCTGCACTTGAGGAATCGCACAGGCATTCATTTTAGAAGACCGGCTATTTATTCAGTCAGACTTTTCCCCAAATGAAGCACCTCTACAACAGACGAGGTGGCAAGGGTGTTTTAATGAGAGCTGATAACAGCTCACAGTACAGTTTAGGTCATTTAGATAATCCCTAATGTCTTGGGTGGGTCTCCTGAATCCAAAACTAAAATGCTATTAAATGTGGTATTTCAACTGCAGCCTCGACAATGTTTGACACAAGAGGAAGAGCTGTAAAAAAAATGCAGAGATTTTGAGTCACATGTCTGACTATTTTGCAATATACCATTAATTGTAATGATTTGCAGATAATTACGATTGCAATGAACCACACTAATGACAGGACGTCCCAGGTAAAACTGGCCTCATTCATTCCTGCGTTTGGCTCCTCTGCCTTACACTAAACAGGATTTGCTTACATGATGCAGTTTGGAGACGGGCCACGTCGGTATGCCGAGCAGCGACAGGATATTAGCGTACATGTAAACAAACTGAAATGAAATGAATACCCAAGTCCAAACATAGACTCATCCATCATGCAAATCAGTCAATCCAACATCTGCAGCCACTGTTTCCTGATAAACAGGCCGTTATTTCTGAAAGGTCCTTTCCTCCCGTTTCCAGTATAATCCATCATTTTGGCAACAAAGACGCCAACACAGCGACACAATAGCGTCCTCAGCCAGAGGTGCCATTTTCGCTCACACAAAATATCAGCCGGGAGCCAGGGGAGCACAATAAAAGGCTGCTTTTGTTGATGACCACAATTCATTGAGGGGTGTTGAATGTACGTGGAGCGAAAAAAAAGATTCAAATAAACATGCAGACACATGCCGACACACACAAACGCACAAACACACAGTACACCGCTGAGGTCAACTATCGGCAGTAGATGCGAGTGTTCAATGATCTCGGCAGGGCAGCACAGTCGGTGCTTGCTGAGGTAAAGGGTGTCTGGTTTGCTGTTAAACAAGCTATTTGTTTAGACCTTTCTGAGATGAATACGGTGGTGTCAGTAATTTATTTTCAATATATTATATAGGGGTAACAGTTTCTGCTGGTGTGCTGTCCAGGCCTCCTCTCATTGCAATCGCACGGAAAAACTTGCTCGGCCAAGAAGCTCTGTTTCCCCACATGCCCATGTGTTTCAAACCAGTGCTGTAAAGTATAATGGAGAGGGGAAAAGTGTGAAGAGAAATACTAAGAGACTGGGGAGGGAGGTGCGATTATATAGTGAGAATAAGAAGTTTAATTAACAGCACAGATCATTAAGCTCATAATTACACAAACTGAAAGTCAAGGTCTCTTAAATGTATAAACTGTGGTGTTGTCATTAGGTGCTTGATGAACTGAAATGCACGTGGTTTTCAAATTCATAGAACACCTCAAGTCACTGCTCACACTTACACTTTCAGTGAGGTCTTACTGTAAATCCAGTAGATGTTCATTTTCCCCTCCTCTCTAAAATCCATATTGAATGCTTAATCAGTCACTCACACAGTAAGGCGTTCATTCTTACTTGGCCGGTCAGTTGAGTCATTTCACACCATTAGATGTACATCAGTAGGAGGATCTCTGAGGAGGTAATGATCTGTTACTAACTTCGGGCACATCCCATATAGTCCACAGTGTTGCTGAGGGGTTCATTAACTGCTCTTGTAAAGCTTAATGTCTACTACTGACATATATCCTTGATTTTACTTCACTTTCGTCCTAGGGATGCACAATATGTATCAGGAGGATAAATTCTCAGAATCAGCACCAAGCCAAACTGCTTTCATTGACTTAACAAGCCCAGCATCTCCTCACTGCGATAGTAGGTGACGCTATACACCTTCACAATTGGTTTTAAAAAACAAATTTAAATAAAAACCTCAGTTGACACACAAGAAATCTTACGAAGATTAGATAAAACTTTATTTATCCCTCACCGGGAACATTTACAAGAGCAATGGAATATCAAATCATCCATCTTTGCGTACTACATCATAGCCTTTGGTACTCACACAGATGTGTTTAATTGAGAAACAGGTAATCATCAGTATCAGCTGAAGAAATCCTTACCGTGCATCCCTTAATTCTCCTCATCGGATTGCATTTGAGGGGATAGGGAATCTTTATACACCCTGACAATTCGGGGGACGCGAATGCAATTACAAAACGAATAGCTTTCTATCCAAGAAAGCTGCAGTTCTTAAAAACTTCCTTAAGCTCTCAGCTGTTGCATCGCCATTCCTTTGTGCTTGAGAATCAGAATAGAAAAACATGATACTTTAGAGATGTGCAAGTACCACTGATTTATGCCATGGCCTGACTTCTACATGCAGAGGCTCAGGTCTTGTCAAATTCACGCATCAAAAGCTGACGCTCTCTATCAGGTCTTCTTTGTTGTTTATTCATTTGTGGGATCCATCTTCATGGTGAGATAAATAATGCAATACAAACAACATATTATGTTTTCCTGACAAATGTGCTCAAGGTAGGTTGCAAAGGTTAAGTTAGCGTGATGTTATACAGCGCAAGAAATCTGAGGGAGAAGGTCAGGGAGGGTGAATAGTCGGATGAACAAGACGTCTACAGTCATCAGTCCACATCCTGCCTCCCTTTCCTTTCAATACTCAGCATTGTTTTCCTCTAATCATTCAATCGTGCTCTAATGTTAATCGAGGAGGTTTAGTTGACACAACTTCATTGCACCGTAACTATTGAGATTGACGTCCAGAAAAAAAGTCAGCCATGGTTATTTTGTCTGTTTTCTATTTTATGAGAGGATCTGATGACAGAAATTCAGTGTGGGAGTATAGCTGGAATACATCAAAAGACACAGAATACTGAGTCATCAGGTGCTTAGACCGACCTGAGAACCGTGAACCAACCAGCGTGACCTTAACTCCCCCAGAAAGGGAAGCAGACAGTTTCTTAATACTTTTCCCAAAGGATGGCCAGAGGGACTGCCAGACGAAGAAGGAGACAAAATCAACAATCACGGCAGCTGGAGGACGAGCCGGGCCTTCACAGCTACAATATGAAAGACTCATTCTCTCTTTTCTTCATCGCAAGAAGAAACTAGAGCACTCCTGCAGCGAGAAGCTTCTCCACTTCACCTTTATCATCTCCGAACTTTGTATAAAGCACATAGGTTTCTTTTATCTCGTCAACCATCTCTGTGTTTCTGACTTTATTCTGGATGTTTCCAACAGGTCCCCTGTGCTGTCTCACTGTGTGCAGCAGAAAAAAAAATGTTACAAAAATAACAGTCAAAGATTTAAGATTGATACAAATGAGACGTGAGCTGTCACCAAGCAAGATCTGTGTGTCAAGAATCTCTGTGTCTAAGGTACCATCCACAAAAGGTATTACCACAGCATCACTGCTAACGTAGCCATTTTATCATTATCCTTTTATCTCTTTTACTCTTGCATCCTTGATAACAACACAATGCTATTGAATATTCCGATTGAATTTAACTAAATGTACCAGACACAGGGCTGCTGCAATCCACCTACTCTCTTATCATCATGCAGCTAAACAGATCGGGTTATATCAGAATGTAGTTGAGCTAACCTTTACCATATAACAAACACTGTCTATTGGCTCAGAACATATATCATTCTTTGAGGCAAATGTTGCTCCAAACTGTTCTTTGTTGGTTGATGTCTGTTCACTCGTGTTTAATTTAAGGTACTCAGCAGAAAAAGCTCATGTAACAAGGTGATCACAGAAGGTGATAAAAGCTCAACAATCATCAACTCAGACAGCAGCGACAGACAGCCGAAGGCGTTCACAAGAATGGAAGCCGCCTCCTCTCTCTCCCTCTCTCCTCACCACTGCAGCCACTTGTTTGCTGAAAGTACCTTACGAACCTGAATCACATTCAGTTAAGAGCAGCACACAGCATAATCCTGTTTCGTTTATCGTCATTGCTCTGATCATTTGTGGTGCATCTAATTCTTCGGTTGGGTGACGAGCTGACAGGTGACCCATTTGACAGCCACATTAATATATGGAAAGTAGACTTTATTCAGTCAGGAAACAATATTGTTGTCTGTAAGCACGCTTTCCAACCCTCCTGACTTTCCTGGGATTAATCATGAATATGCTCACAGTGAGGGACTTTATGAAGCTGTCTAGCTTGATAACATAAAATGCTATTTGATTTCCTGATTTCTTTGTTTACATGTGTGACATGTCTGTGATGCAATAAAAACTATTTCTTAATTTTGTTTAATAACATAATGTAGGGCAGGGACACGCGTGTTTTAGTGCGATTTCAATACTTTTAAGCATATTTCATCTGAAAATCTTTTTCAAATCTTTTTCATAATCATTTTGGCCAGGACAATCTTGACATGACATTTTCAAATTGTCCCATGCCTAGATAGAGTGCATACTATATTTTTTCATAGTGATTGATCATACTGATCACCTTTGATTTTCAGATGGTTTGCCTCTGTAATTATAGACTGCAAATTTTGAAGGAAAAAGAAAGCCATTTGAAATCATCCCAGAACGATTAAAACTTAATCGTCTAGTAAGTGTGGCAGTCAACTCAGGGCAGAGAGTATCCCGCAATTTAAAAACATGCTACCACTGCTCCAATGCACATATTGAAAACTCATCATGCATAAATGAATATTCGAGGGTCATGAAACTTCAGATATGGGTGAGCTTGCACAAATCCACTTCAGAACAACAGGGACAAAAACTGTTCAATGGCATTACAGGCCTTTTCTCTACAGCACCAGTCAGCCAGTGTTGTATATCCGCTCATCTGTGAAGAGCTTCTGCTGCATCTCCTTATTAGACCACAGTCCCCAAGTCATCTCCCCAGAGACGGTCTTTCTTGGCCTCTTACACCACCACATACAACTGCCAGCCACACAGCTTTAAGCACCTTCTCCCTCCTGTACAGCAACCCCATTTTTTTCCTTCTGATCATCCATCTTAATACAACTCTTTTACTCTTGATCATTCGTGTGGATCTGTATATGTTCATTATTCCTCTCTTACCACACTGTCATTTTTTACTCGCATGTCCACAACTATATTGATAAAGCATCAGTCCCCTTGTATGCCACTTTATCATTTTATCTTCTTTTTTACACCCACATGCTCCTCACGCTCTCCCCCTCTTATATTTTATTTCCATATCACCCGCTGCCTCCCCCTCCCCTTTTTTCCACAGACCGGTGGCTGATTCAATCTCAAGCAATGTTGTTTATGAAAAGGCATTTCATTTTCCAAAACCATTTGTGTTTAAAAGGCTAGAGGGTCCATCATGTTTCATCAATCTTGGCGACGCGGCAATGTCTTTGAACCAACGCCAATATTTGCAATTGAATATATGTTGATATATGCAGTAACATCACACACACACACACACACACACACACACACACACACACACACACACACACACAGTACAGAAAGCTCTGTACATTTAGCATCTGACAAGAAAAGCAATACATTTTAAAAGTTATCTGGAAGAAACTATTCCAAATCGCATTAAACTGATGAAAGCAAGTTCTCTTTTGAGCAGGTCCTTTTACACAAGGAGCTATGATAATGTAGAATAGTTAAACAGTCCAATAAGTAGCTGCTCTGGAGCTTTCTACCTTTCCAAGGTCGACAATAAACTTCTAATCTCATATTTCTCAGAGAAATGGAAATTTAGACATCTACAAATCTGTAACAACTGAGCAACTACATGTGTGCTATGGTATAGTACTTTTGTAAATTAGTTTGGAGTAAAGAACAATTTGGGACAGTTTGCATTCACTACAGGTCAGTTAACATTGTTTTTTTTGGGAGAGTTCAGGATAGTGGTGAGATTGTTTTCAGACTGCAACTGCCATTCCCAAGGTCAATAATTAGTTTTCACTTTCAAAGTATACATACATCAAACAAGTATTCTTTGTTTATTCACAGTATGTACGTGAATGGAAATACATTTACCCAAGTTTTCCCTACTGTGTGTTTTTTGATGAATAACCGATAGATTTTTCTAGAAGACACTTTGCATCCATAAATGTGCCACTTAAGGCTTCTTAAATCAAGTCTTCAGATATGTTCTGAGGACCTGTTTAGCCTCAACCTCAAATCTCATGCATGAAAATGTTCAGTCAGACATGTTGATCAAAAAATAGGTGTAAACAATACAGTTTTAACAAGATCATGCCCCTGTGTACAAAGCAGGGTCCATATAGAAATGGTTTTCCTAGTTGGCTTTGGAAGATCTTGACTGGCCCTCAAAAAAGCTCAAATCTACTACATCTAACAACTTTGCAGTGAACAGAAACTGCACGCCAGGCTTTTAGCCCAACATCTGTGGTGGACCTCATTAATGCTTTTCTAGCTGAATGGGAGAACGTTTCTGCAGCCGGTGACCAAAATCTAACAGAAAGTCTAATGCCAATGTTTTTGGAATTAAATGTTCAATTACTAGGGTGTCCATACTTTGTTTCACTGTCCATAGAGTACATTGTATAACCAATAGTATCGTAGTAAAGACAGAACAATCAGTATAACGAATGGCATCATTCAGTGCCTTTGAGGTTGTGATGCATTTGAATAACTGTCAACAGGGAGCTCTTACTGTAGGGTCCTGAAATCAAATTTGGTCGATTACGAGTCTGACAGTTGTAGTTTATAGCAGTGAGTTGCCAGTTGCTGTACTCTGCAACACCTTTTCACAAAATTCATGTTGCATATATATATATAAACCCAATGAGAAGTGGTAGTCAACCACTTACAGACTGGTATTGATTGGGCTGACAATCAATCTTTGCAGGGTAGAAATTGTAGTTTGGTCCAACATGCATCAAAGGCAACATTTGGGACTTCATCCATTCAAGAAGACATGTCAACAACTGGACCATCTCCAGTGTGAAAGATTTCAACATCTGAAGTTTCATTTTCAGTTCAGTTTCAAGTTTTGATAAATGAGACTTTCCAAGACTGTTGGCACAGTTTCCTGTTGTATCCTATAGGAAACAAGATACTGCCACAGCGTTAATGCATAGTTAAAGACTCTGTTAGCTGACACTTTGTCACTGTCTCCCCATCTCAGTTCCTAGATTCCAAGTTTTCTGCCTGCCGCCTGAATGATCTCTCTTATCTCGCTCCATCTGTTCTCTCTGAGGTAACACATCTACACCTATGTTGGATTGAATCATACGTAGAGAAAGATAAGCTTCAAAGACGATAGATGCCTATCATGACATCTAAAGACTGAGATACTTCGCTCTGTCTCACTTGAGGGTGAGAGAGGTTCCTGTCAGCCCAATCAATACCAGTCTGACTTACCATCTAATGTGTAGGATGATGACATATCAGATTCCTTCTTTAGAAATCTCTTTAGCTAGTCTGTCTCTGACCTTTGATAAAAGTGGGTATAGTGCTGTCCAGTTGGGGATTTCCTATGAAACTGATCAATAAACGACTAGTTTGGGGAAAACAGAATTGAAGATGTAGCCTAACATCTCCAGACAAATGTGTTACATGTTGATGGATCAAAGCCATAGACGGAAGTAAGTTGCTAAGGTAATTTAAGGTGAGTTCAGCCTTTCTTTTAGCTAATCAGCTTGTGTCTTTTCCCTATCAGTTCTCCTCCACCTACAGTCATGAGAGCAAGAGGAGATGAGTTTCAGAGGCTTTTCTTTGCTCTTATTGAACCATGTCAGTGAAGAAATCCCTCTCTATCCATAAGGATACAGAGACAAATTCAATTTAGAGGCAGTTGGTGTATTGACAAATCACTTCCAGCAGGCTTTCATTTGCAGAGCCCTGCTGTATGAATGTTGAGGCGGCTAATGGCCCTCATTGGTTTGAGAGATTACAGATTTCTTTCATTCAGAATATATTTCATTTGATGATGAGCAAGTCAAATGGAAGTGGAGCCGCTGATTATGTAAAAACCAGAACACCATTTTTTTTATTGTACTCCTCTTTATGATGGGGCACACCAGGCGAGAAAAAAAAATGTTTTGGGGGGAATCTGTTTATAGAGCAGAAATGCTTCTGTAATCACAGATAATACCACAGCCTGAATACAGTTTACAATGCAACACCCGCAGATCAATAAGTTTACACAAATAGTCCCTTTTGTTATCACTGTGTCTTTGATTTCCTTTGATTTGTCTTTGAATATCCCAGCCGCCCATCCTTCCATCCGTCCAGGGTCAGGTTGCGTTGGCAGCAGGTGTTCAAAATGTCCCTCTGACCAGAAACAGTTTCCAGCTCCTCCTCATGGATCCTGAGGCGTTCGCAGGCCAGCCAGGCCATTTCAACTGAAAACCCTGTAAAAGGCTTTTAAATCAGCCATGTCTGGGAAATTGTATCCATCTAAAGAGTTTAGGACTACATGTACATGCAAGAAGTTAAAGGGTAATTCCACATTTTTACACATCAGAGTGTGCTTACAGGTCTTGGGGAGTACTACTACTAAAAAGCAGTATGAAGTCTTATGTGGCGCAGAGATGTCACTGAGTGTCTTAGTTGCATAGTGGGTAATGTGGGCACTAGGTTTTGAAAAGGAAAATTGATTTTGATTGAAAAAAGCACGTCTTTTCAAATTAACTATTGCTCTTACTAGAGTCCAGTGCACACCATTGGGTATGTTGAGCAATCTACAGCTTGACTCTTCTGCAGTGTCAAATTACGGCTACTAAGCCGTGACTAGACAATTAGACATTAAGCTAACTGTGGTCCGCCAGTTTGAGAATTGAAACAGTGGTGGTCTTACATTTTCTGACTCTGAATAAATATTCATATCATATTCCGTATACAACACTGGCACTGGGACTGGGACAAAATTCAAGTGTCTTTTATATTCACAAGCAAATTTTTGAGCAATCTGCACAACCACTCTCACATTATCTTGGAGACACCTACAGGAAAAATGGAGGAAAAGCTGCTAGAAGATAAACTTTTTTGCAAGAAGTAATTTCTGCATTGATACCCACAGGGATTTTAATTTGAAGATGATGGTGGCACTTAAGTATCCACACCAGCATCAACCCAACCTGTTGAGTAAGCACAGCAGGATGAAAAGCCTGAAGGGCCAGAAAGTAGGTTATAGAAATTATTTTCCCTTCCTCCACTTGTTTGACTCACACACAGCGTGATATCAAGAGGGATGAAAGTCATTTCTGTCTGCATTTCTTTCATTATCTGTGCTATTTCAGTCTGTAAATATGTCAAGTCTGAAATCAACAGTGTTTCTTTATCTCTTTGTACTCCTCAGATGGAGTAGTCCCAAGGCTTTGACAGCTAATGTTTTAGAAGTATAGAGTCTGTTTGGCATCAGAAATCATACTTAACCCAAACAACTTCAAAAAGTTAGGAAAAAGAAAAATCAAAGAAAAGCTTTATTACTGTTGAAGAGGCAGGTTGTAATTTTGAATACGAAACACCAATCTATATAAACCAGAGAGCTGTTTTAAAAGTGATATAATAACATGAATTAGGTAATTCTTGGTCAAATGACTGACAGCAGGGTCTACTCCCAGCAAGCATTGAACCAAATGTGTGTGACTATAGGCTGCAATTAGATCTGATGATAGTGATTTAAACTGTCTCTTTATCTGAACCAAGCCTTTCTTCTGTACAGATTCTCTATTAGTGAGTGCCTGGTCCAATGAGACACACTCATTACCATGTCAAAGGCTGCCCGTCAGTGATACGCTGAATTCCTCAGCGACACATGTCAAATGGCACTCTGTGTGTGTGTGTGTGTTTGTGTGTGTTTGTGTGTGTGTGCATGCGTGCGTGTGTGCGTGCTCATAGACTACAGTAGCTTTAATGTGGGGTTGCTGCTGTTCTCCACTGACATTCAGTGTTTTTTTTTTATTCATGTCTGCAGTATGGCAAGAAGGTCTTTCACCATGCCAGTAATAAAAGCCTTTTATTCCAGCACCGGCCCATTCATTACTCAAACTGTGACGGACTCGGGACACTGTCTGTGGTTTGAATAAATCACAAAGGCAGACGAATGAGGAAAAAAAAAAGGGATATCACGGAGGGAGCAATAGGAGACAGAAATAGCAAGCAGGAAGCAGACTGAGACAGGTCTTAAAAAGACTACTACTATATTATTTGGTGCATTCCTGCCAAAAGCTTTAACCTCATACCACTTTACTACCATTATTTTGTATAAGGGCAGTGATAAATAAAAGGTGGGTAATGGATCATTGGTATTTCACCTCAGCTTATCCCAAACTGATACCTCTAGTCAGTGATCAACAGAGCAAAACTTGAAAAAGTGCTCAAAGCAGCACACTGTGCAGCGTGGTATTGTGACATCCACGGTGGAACAGAACTGGACAGTAACGATTTTAATGGCAGGGCTCGCCTACCCACGAGGGCCAGAAATGCTTCCTACTGACGCTAGACGATTAAGATTAGTTTAAAGAAATACAAACAAGCCAGAGCATTTCTGTATCTCCTATATCAGAATGATAATGGCCGCAGCCAGTCTCGAGCACTGACATAGCACTCTGGAAATAATTCTGGTTAGCACAACAATGCCCTATATGAACGTTGGAGAGTAGCAGTGACCGGTGTACAGGACCTTCATCATTCATGTGGTTAACATTGTGAAATGGTTTTGTTAGGTTTAGTCACAACAACTACTTGGTAAGGCTTTGGAAAAGATTATGCTTTGGGTTAAAATATCATGAAGTATGTTACATAACTGAAGTTATGTTACTTTATGAGCTTAACGTCAACTAAGTACATAACATACATAATTCTGGTTTCTTTTGGTATCATGCAGCACACAAACAGTGCTCACCTGGGTGAAGGTCAGAGTATGTTCTATCCATACAGCCATCCATCTCTGTAGTCTGACTTAGTTGAACTTTATAAAACGTCACCCAACTACCTCCTTTACTACCATCATAAGGACTACAGCTCCTCGAGGCTGCCACCTAACAATAAACATAAAATTAAGCTGTTAGAAGCAGCCAGCACAGACGACCTATACGTTCTTTTTTCTGGTGAGGACGGGTTGGATTTATGGCTCCTGAAGCTCAGAATCTTTTGTCAGTGCCTTCAAAGACCATTACAAATGACAGTCACTACAAAGTTTCACACATTATGTGTGTTTTCTGATCTACATCGGTTTATTTTAAATGGTTTGTTACAGAGACAGGATGTAACTCTGCCTGTCAGAAAAAGCATAAACACAGGTCGTTCATAGGTCACATTTGAGCAAATGGCCAATGCTTTCGTCTTTCTGATGAGGACAGTCCCCAGGAAAACAAATGTTTTAGAAGCTGGCTGGCTGAGTCCATCAAGGGTTGTTGGTTCAGAAATTCACAACATCCTGTTTGGACACTGTTGTACAGGCCAAGTTGTCAGGGCTCACATCTCCTGTTGCTTCCATTCCTCCATATCACAGCGTTGCACCACACACTGCACTGGAAACCTCAACAAAAAGCCAGCCAAGAGCTGGACCATTTTCACAACTCCAGAACACAAAAGAACAATGCCCAAAGCAAATACGAAACAACACTCGCTCAATCTTTGTGAAGCCAAGGCTCCAGCTGCAGCTTTAATTTACTCACCTCACAAACAGGCGGTGAAAAAGCACCACCAGACAACCAATTACAGAGAGGAACCTCTGGTGTTGACAATGTGGTCTTGGCTGGAATTAAATTACAGCGTTGGCCGAGTAGTTACTGGCTGTCATGATAGAGCCCTTCAGAAGACACGGCAAAGGATTATCGGCTCTTACAACTTTAATTGGCAGTTTAATGAAGTTGCCCACAACATATCTGACAGGCACTAAAGGCGGACATCCCGTTTGTACACATTAAACACACCTCAGGGTGAAATTTGAGTTGAACAGAGGACGGCGAAGAGTATCATTACCAGAGTTCACATTTAATAAATCACTCAGAAGGGATCACATAAATTGTATGTACCATATCTCTTCAATATGATTAACAGCAGTAAGCGGCATTTTACAAGGGCAATTAGCATTGGATTAGGAGACAGCTGTTGCTTCTGAGAAAGAGTCCACTTCTGTTTTTTCAAGCCAAAAGCCAAAGATGTCAAGACGGGGATTAGAGACACTGGCACCTGCCAGAGAGGTTTGAAGAGTACCCAGAGGCAGATTCATGGCATCTTAATAAGAAGATTATCCACTGTAATAATCCATCTGGCCTTAGATAAATAAAGGTTTCAAACCTGAATAGGGATTTCAACATATGACTATACAACCACATTTCTCTATTTAAAACTATAAGTGGTAGTGGAACACCTTTCTGCGTTGTGTAGAGATGCAGCCTGAATTTTTGGAAGTACTGAAAATGAGGATGGAGTACCTGTTTTAAAAAAGTATGTCATCTTCTGAGTCAGGTAGTGCATGTTTACAGGTTAACAGCTTTCAGCTCCAGTTTGGATACGTCTGCATCGGCTTGGCACATCTGGATTTAGGGATTTTCATACAATCCTACTTATGGATTTGCTCAAGCTGTGAGTGTCTGCGAGCTGATACCGACTAGTCATTACACAACATTTCAGGGGAAGTGAAGTTAACTGCACACTTACACATCCTTGGTGGACTCACAGGGTCATCATTATGCTGTTTGGGCAGACTAAATTACTCCTTCATTTTTAGTTATTTTCCGGAAGAAAAAAAAGAACATCTCCAAGCACTTGTGGTGCACCACTCAATGCGCCTTTAGTTATTCCCCGATTCTTCCTACTACGTGGTATGAATGCAGTTACTTTAAGTCATTTTGAACAAAAGTTGCCGCCAAATAAATGTAATAAAATGCAATATAAAAGTTCACTTGCACTCTGAGGTAGGTGTCCTCAGGTGCGCCTGGTTACTGCTGCAATATCCTCACAAGTCACTGCTGCTGAAATGAACCCATACTGCATCATGCTTCCATCAGGAGGGTCAGCATTTGGCAAAAAATATATCTCTGCTTGTGCACAGTGTTGATGGTCAGCATCAAGTACAT
Source organism: Sparus aurata (assembly GCF_900880675.1). Classification (NCBI taxonomy): domain Eukaryota; kingdom Metazoa; phylum Chordata; class Actinopteri; order Spariformes; family Sparidae; genus Sparus; species Sparus aurata. Next base: position 30,095,875 of record NC_044197.1, on the reverse strand, counting down.
TTTGTTATCTACCCATGCCCACAAGACTTTGCTTCAGACAGGAGCTTTACTCTTGTATTCATGTAAGACATGCATGAAGCGATGATGAGCCTGTTGTAACATGTCGCTAATTTCACCCTCTTCAGCAGAGCAGAAGCTTAAGTCACACTTACATGACGAGTCACGTGAATCCAATGTGCAGCAGCCAGATATTATTTGGAAAGGGTGTTTCCATTCCCCATTAAGTGCATTAACTCTCATTAAAAAAAGGCAAAACTTGTGATCTCGAATTTTGCTGTTTGCACCAAATTTGTCTTGCAAAACTTTAAAATGTGTATAAATATGTTAATGGATACAAAGCTATAGACCCCCATTTGAGAAAAAATTATAACAACTTGATGTAAAGCTTTGCCTTTTGATGCTTAGTCATTTTTACTGATATTGGCTTGTTGGCTTCAGGTTCCCACTACACCAATCTGGAACAGCAAACGACTAATCACAATTCAATGATAACATATCAGTTACAGCTGGTTTGTAAATGCTCTCTCTTACAACTGACTGAACAGAATATTCTTTAGTATATTCAGGAGAAAAGCGTGGGTACTCTGCGTCTCTCTTCTCTTGTGCTGAGCTGAAGAAATGAGAGAGGAGTGGAAAATAGAGCAGAATCATCTATTGTTTGTCCTGGCAGTGACCAGTTGCTCATTATCAGCCATTACGGCTGTTTGGATGCAAACTGGCTATTATTTACCTTTGGACCGCAATCCTGAAAATGTGAAAATGCCTGTTATGAAACTGCCTATCAATGGCGCTCACCATGAGACCATGTTACAGCTTTGCGGTATCACTGGTTATGACTCACCAGCAGTGCTGTAGCTGACTCTGGCTTTTTTCAGGGTTCAGAATTTTAACTCGCCATTTTTTATAGAAATGTTATTCAATCAAGCTAATGTACAGTAGCCACTTTGGATAAGAGTCCAGAATTAGAGACCAAAGCATGAACCTCCACTTTCAGACTCTGCTTTCTTGAAAAATATACTTCTCTTTGCACCATCGTTTCTTGGAGGAAACACGCTTTTTCTATCATTCCCATCATCCACAGCTAACAAAGACGGCGGCAGCTGGCCACAGGGGTCAGTGCTTGAGCTCTGTCCATAGAGACCCCTGTTAAAAGGCATACAGTAATGTGGGCATCAGACTGATGACCACAGCATTCCTTCTCCCTGCAGCGTCAAGGAAATGGCCTTTTTATTGTCTTGGACTGCCACAGGCTCACTTATCAGAGAGAGACACACAACCCTGCAGCAAAAAAAAAAAAACACCAACTCTGCTACACGTACACACAGGCATGGGTGCTTATAGGCATGTAAATACAAGTAGGGACATACACACAACACACTACCTGGAAGAACAAGAACAATTTTTATAGACAAAAGTCACTGCTAAGAGAAGAAACAATAGACACATAAAGAGGAGGGGTGCTCCAGGACACACACACCCATACCCACACAAACACACAGTGTACCAGCGCCATGTCTCCGCTGTACTGCACAGATATTCAAGACACTAGAGGCAGAGGAGTTCCTGTGTTCTACTATGCTATCTTATCTTGTGGTGTTGCTGTTATAAGAAGCACCAACAGCCTGTACTTGCCTTCATCCACACAGCAAGTCAGGAGGATCTGTGTGAATCCTGAAGCTGTGGTGAGCTATGGCCAGAGGCTCCGTGTTCAACAATCTTATCAGCCGTACTGCTGGTTTCCCAGCAGGGAAAAGGAGAGCAGAGAGAGCTCCAGGGCAGAGAGGCATTCTTCAACTTTAAATACATCAAACATGAAACTAAATCATACATTAAGAATGCACCTCAATTATTATTATTGATTCATCCATTGAATGTTTTTTCATAATTTATCACAGCTCTGACACCTTCAATGTGCTTGTTTTGTCCAACCAACATCCAACAGATGAGGATATTCAATCTATATTGAAAAAAACTAACATTAGGGATGACAGGACTTATTTCAGTTCATCAATTAACAACATGTTTCCAGACAGAGCTGTTTGTTTTTTTTTATAGTAAATCTAAGAGGTTGCCAAAAGGTGCACAATACAATAATTCATTTTCCTTTAAAACACTATTACGGTTGTGAAATAAACATTTTTAAAATGCATGTTGGGTCCAAAATGATTGTTTTGTTTATGTCCGTGTAAGAAGTCTGACAGTTGGTTCCAGCTTTTGACAAAGTTTGTTAGCCTATAGTATTACGCCGTTGGTATCACCTGTTACCTGTGTTATAGCAGCATCAAAATTCTTGGTAGCCAGTTTGTTCGAAGAAAAACATAAAAATTGAGTTCTTCAGAACACTGCCTCAAGGGAGTCATCACCCGGAAATCGCAATTTCTCTCGTTAAATCGTGCATATTGGTGTTGGACCTCTGTTGAAACGTGCCTGAAAAGCTGGAGTTTGAAAGTGGCTTATTTTTTTCGCTTTGGCTCTTTTTCCGAACAGGAATAGCGCACAGTAGTGCGCGTTCCTAAAGCGCGAGATTTTGACTCTGCTCCTGTGGTGACGTTACCACAGGAGGCTACTTGCATATGCATCGACTCACAGCCGTCCTCAGCCAGAGTGAGCACGCCGAATCTGCTTATTTCTCTGTCATTTTCACGCCATACATCGTGACCGCCAGCATTAAAACTCAGGTCTTACATGTAAAACACGAGTGTGAAAAGTAAGAAGGAAAAAAAAAGAATTTACCATTCAGAGACATCCTGCTGTAAACGTGTCTCTTCACCGTCTCTGCCTCTTCACTCTCCCGTTCGGTTTCCGACTCCGGCTGAATTCCGTAAGGTTCGTCATTTAGTGTGTGCGCCATGACAGGGGGCTGTTTATGTTTTGGAGTCTGTGTGTGCATGCAGGCTCGCCCCCCATTCCGGCTCTGTCCTTCCTGCGGCCAATCAACGCGCGCCTCATTACATATTAATACAATGCACATCCGGACCGGTCAAAACCTCGCGCATAATCTCGCGTGAGAAAGTCGCGGTATGAAAAAGTGTCAGAACAAGCTCTATGTTTGATTTTTTTTTTTTTTTTTTTTTTTTTTTTTTTTTAATTCTAATACGTTTTAAGAATTGATCCAAAGCGATCCAAGAGGGACTGGATATGTAAACAACCAGGTGATGACTCCTTTAAGGCAGGTACACACTACAGGATAATCGGGGCGATTTTTGTCCCGATTTCCCCTTTACGCTCAAAGCCAGCAAAGGCCCGATTATCTGATGTTTGCAAAGGACATCGTGTCTGATTTTCCTGTGGTGTGGGGTGTGTTAAGAGTGATTTTGTCCGGTCAGATCAGCTCGGAAGGCGTCGGAAGGAGAGATCGTAAATAATTAACATGTTTAATATTTGCGACTAGAAATGCTGTAGCGTGTGGGGTGTTCCGAGCAGAGCCGAGCACGCACAGCGCGTGATGTCACGTATACCGGACCAACAGCCAATCAAGACGCGAGCTGAGTCAGCTGACAGAAGAGGAAGTAAACAAACAAAATACATGGCGCCGGTGAACAGAAAAGTTTCCGGTTCGTCTGCCATGTTTGTTTACACTGAAGTCACGTTTGACCACGCAAGATTTGTAATATTGAGCGTGAAGAACCTGATACTCTGCTGAAGAATTGGTTAGTGTGTGGTGTGCACTACGGAGAACACCACACACTATAAGATCAGCAGAGAGAGATCTTGTGCGATCTGTCTTTTGTTATCATCAAGTGTGTGTCTCCTAATCTGTGAAGGTTTGAAAAATCCTGTAGTGTGTACCCGCCATTAATGTAAGCTAGCAAACGTTAGCAATGCCAGGTAGTGTGACAAACTGGCAACCACTTGAGTGGGAAGATGATTCAAACAACAGCGAACATACTCAGTTATAAGCCTGACCTGGTGTGATACCACTGCTTCCAAAACATACAATTGTTTTTGCAACTGCTTAATATCCAAAGGTAACACGCGCACGTTTCATCAGGACAGTTCACAAATCTCAGCCTTTCTCTAGCCATTTCAACATGCTCACGTTTCAGCTTAGTGGCCTTCATCAGAGCATGGAGTAAAATGGAAGTCATGTTATTGATATGCAGGGGTTGGCAGGTGACTGGTTTAAAAAGACATATGGCAATTAACTTCCTTTAGGTCTATATTCAACTTTTCTTAACATGATATTGGCTAAAAATATAGAGGTGAAATGGCAAATATGAAAACACCTTATCCAAAATAAAGTTCTGGCACAGAACATTCAACTCACATGACTGTTCACGCATTTCCACTTTGACTGAAGCTTCTACTTCACTGATGAGAAAAAAAAATGGCAACTGATTAACAGGCTCATCATAGTTTCCAACAGATTTGATGTAAATTATGACAAACATAAACACGTAAAACAAACAGAAATATCATATTCCCATGACATTTTCTTTACTGTTTTTCCTTGTTTGAGGATTGACTGGCACTATGTCATCCTGTTGCGCCCTCTTCTTCCACTTTAAAATGTTTTTGTCCAACTGGAGTTGGCAGGACCTACAGCATATCTTGAACCAACTGTTGATAATTGCATCGTAGTAGTGGATCGCTGGAAGGGTTACATGTTCAAGTCAAATACATGTCAAAGATGCTGGAGAGCCAGGCTTAGCTTCATGATAGTGGCTATGGTATATCCCAGCCACTTTGCACTTTATTGGAAGTGCAGACTGTGTGAAAGATCCAGAGTGGGATGTTCTACTGCAATCAGTTAGCTTGTAAATCGATTGCAGACACACCCCGCTTGTGGTCAACTGAGTGCCAAACCCATATATTCAGCCAGACTGGAAGCGTTTTTTCCATCATGGTCAAAGATGTCAAAGACCATGAGTTCCACTGACTTATGACTCCATTGTGTGGCTCTACTTTTAGATGAGATGATGGCTTTTCCTGCAAAGTTTGAATGAGCAACAAATTTGACTTAATTTGCCATTCACTGTTATTTTCTTCCTTTCCATGAACGGGAGGAATTTCAGTGTTAAGCCAACATTTCTTGTTTGCTTCTAAAAAAGCTTTTAAACCTGACCTACACTCACACTCCAATTAAATTCCAACAACCATTGCCTCTTGAGCAGCTGCTTTTACTGCAATTAAAGCTTCATAAAAGGTCTGTAAAAATAATGGGAACCTTTTCACTTATGTAAAGTCAAGCTCATAATTTGTGCCATTTAATTATCTTGTCCTTTCTTGCTTTGTATTGGCTTATTTAGCCAATTTCTCTATTCAGAGCAATTTCTTTTGCAATTCAACTATGGCACCAATTCAGTATCCTGATCAGTAAAGCAATCAAGGAAATTCTCGGCCTCAACTGCTACACATCACACCATTTCCCTGGACTCCATGCAAATGGCCCTCTTTGTTCTTCCGCTCTCCAAGTTGGTGGCCAAAATTGGATTTCCCTTGCAGCACTTGCTGGTGAATTCAAATAGATTTGGAAGAGGGGGGAATTGTTTTTCCTAAACAAAATTACGAGACTGCTAGAAATGGAGAATAAAAAAGGTAAGAGCTGTTTTTGCACAACATTGAATATGAAGAGTCCAGCACTCTGCAGTGAGATTCCTGAATAAGTGTGATGCTGATATCGGATGATATGGGGTCAGTAATTGGCAGGAACAGAAAGGGAAAAAGAAGCTGTGAAACCTGCATCCAGAACTGGGCTTTTTTATGTCTACAAAGTAAGAAGTTCTGAGCTCAAAGTGGTGGGAGACTGAGAACAGAAAGAGTTGTACAGACCTACAAAAAAGGAACAGCTATCTCTCCTTTAGTCAACCTTGCTTATCCTCCACAGAGAACATTAGATATGGAATAGAGAATATTGCATTAACAATAGTGATCCTCAGTGATCCCCTCCATTAGAGCACAAGGCAGCTCCAGATAAGGCTTTCTCAATAGGATTCAAACAGGGAAATGAAAGTTAAACCCAGTATAAATGGAGAGGAGACGGTTATCCCTGCATATCGCTTGTACAAAAGGAAAGTTCTCCATCTCGAAAGCAGATTCTGACATAAGTCATCCATGCTTTCATCTGAATCTCCCCAGTAACCATATCTGCTTATGATTAACCTCACACACAAAAATCAAACATTCCATTAAGCCATTTAAATTAGCAAAGGGCAAGGTAAATTTCCCCATCGATGTTTCTCCTGATAAAAAAGGCAATGATTAAAGGAATTGTGTCAAAGCGCTTTTGTGCAAATTAAAAATTCCTTTAATGCTGCAACATTATTATCCAACTGCTCCACAGAGAGTGGAGTAATCACATTTTCAGTTATTCCAAAGGGTTCCAGGGTTTAAAACGTCTCCCCTTGTTTCCCATTTCAACACTGAAATTAATTCCCTCACATCTGGTGACGTCAACAAAGTGACGGACACAGATGCAGTTCGATTTGGAGTGTTAACTCAAAGTGAAGTGGAGCAGCTAGCTTGTGGCTGCAAGTTTGCAGTTCTGAATCCAGGCATACTGTCTGTCCATTAAAATAGTTGATTGTCTGGAAAACGCCCCCTTTTTTGCATGGAATTATGTAAACTATTGTTCCATCCCTTTCTCTACAACACTGGCTTGGCTTGTATAGTCAAGTATCAGATTACCCTTTGTGTTGAAAACATCCAACATAAGCTCAAAGAGTAGTGACTGGTCTGTCAATAGGTAAATGTTTAAGGATACTAATCAAACAGGCACCTCCATTCCTGTGCCCTGTCCCTGAGCAGCTGTAAATGCTGCCACAGTCTTACAATAGTAATTGAGAACACTGTGATGTGAGGCCAAGCTAGACTTGTGCGTGCTCAGCAGACCATGGAAAAAGGAGCAGAGAGAAGCCGAGGCCGAGGCTGACTGACAACTTGCTCTGCTACTGATATTTGTTTCAACTTCAGGGAGTGAAGTTGGACAAACTGAAAAGAGAGCAGAGAGGAGCTGGAGAAGGAAGGAATGCCGGCTCAATACACCAACACGACTTATTGATGCTGCTGCTGTCTGTTGTTTCAACAATTAGAGATGGTCTTGAGTAACATAGAGCCACCCACAGTAGATTCAATATTTAAATCAAGTTTCATCACTACAGAGCACAGTAATTGTGGTCACCTTAATTAATTTAAGATTCAAAAGAGTCAAACAGTTACCAGTTGTAAAGGCAAAAAGGTATCAATTTGGAATGTCAACACTTAAGTTAATTGTCTAGAATAATGCTGACCGGTTACAGGTGTCGGTTTATTGATTAATTTGCATTCAGACACACTGTCTGAAGTGGGAATTATGGGAATTTTTTCCAGAAAGGCATAAATAATTACTATTAATTATTAATCACCTGATTTCCTCCTTTGCTCCCATTATAACCCTTTTGGCCACTAGAGGTCACTGCCTGCATAAGCACTGGTCATTTTAACCCCCTTAAACAATCGATCAGTGGCGCAAAACTGACCCTTAAAACAGCTCGCAATTAAAATTCTGTCAGTTGAATAATCAGCGAATTGGCATATTGTTCATGCATGGACTAGCAGTTTCAAGCAGCCACCTGTTGTTGCTGAGGTATTCTTGGCTTCAACAACCATTAAGAAAGATTTTAAGTAGTAGTTGAAAAACAGAAATGTCCACCTTTTTGCATGTTTGTGTCTGGTCCTCCCGTGCCACCTCCCCCCTCTCTCATCACCCATCCTTTCTGCGTGCCGATATGAGAGGGCAGCTGTCAGACTCACCCCCCCACAGCCCTCCGTCTCTGTCAGCAAACGCTCCGACATGCAGCTGAAGTTCGAGCGGGCCTCACTTGCACTCTTGACACACACATTTTCATTCATGCATGCACTCACACAGGTAGCGCCATGCTCAGACAGCTCGCCTCAACTTATATGGAGTATAAAACAGGGCAGGCTGGCAGGCTTACACTGTGATACAAGCTTTGCTTTGCGAGGCGAAGTCACTGTAATTGGAGTGCCTTTCAAAGGCTCAGCTTCTCCGGGAAGAATGCTATCAAAGCTGACAGCATTTGCTGGATTTCATTTTGCCAAACTCACGGGCCGGCGCTCTGCTTTCAGCTACGGAACTACCAGCTCTGCCCTGAAAACAATAATCATTTTTTTTCTCTGCCTCCAGCATCACTTGGACTTAGTCTGAGTGAGTAGCTAGCGAGACTTAGTTTGTCAGGAACAAGACACTTTTAAGAAAAACAGCTGAAATACCCCTGTGGAACAGGTACATGTACTATTGACTATGAACAATGAGTAAAAAAGAAAAACAGACTACTGATTTGGTGGGATAACTCTTCATTGATGGTTTTTCCATTGTGATGGTTTGCTTTGAGCCCTAAAATGCTTCCAGATTTTAATGAACCTCTCAGTTTCAACTGAGCCCAAATGAGGTTGCTAGATATGTGCATTCATGTAAAAATCTGGACGCTTTCAACCCAGCCTGCTGTATGTAATGAAAGAAAGGCATTGAGTAATCATTACTTGAAATTTAAAGCAACATGAAACCACACTTTAACCAACTCTGAGTCAATTTAATTTAATTTAATGTATTTCTATCGTAATCAAGTTATAATAATTCCCACCCTGACAAACAAACACTACTACTTCATTAATGACTGCTCCACTTTATCTTAACAAGTGCTTCTGAAACTCTGGGGTGGAGTCATAACAGTGGCAGGGTCCAAACCTCCGGTGGGTCACCACATGACAGGGCTGCTAATATGACATAATGAGCACTGGTTTCAGGATGTGACTAACTTTCTCAGCAGACTCAGAACTGAACAAGTTCAGGAAGTTCACACAAAACATTCATGCATGAGTCACTTCACTCTTTTGTTTTCTGCTAAGCTTCTACAGGGGTAAGGTGGTGTTCTTAAAAGATAAATGTGGTTACTCTGGACTCCAGAATGTTGTGATTTATATGGTGATGATTTATACCAATTAAATATCAATGACAATACTACTGTGACCAAAATAAAAAGATTAATTTCAACCAACCAATGTGTTTTTCTCAATGCCTAGAACATTGTTAATCATTAGTAAACAAGGGGACTGTTAATAATTTTTAAATAAATCTATTTATTCTGCAAACAAACAAACAAAAAAAACACTGGTACAATAATCTGAAAAATGCTGAATATTGGATGCAATAAACATTTCAGTGACACCAGTTTGTGCATCTACTTTGGCTGCACACAATTCAACATCATCAGCTCATACAATCAAATACATGCAAGTGGTGCTGGTAAATTACTTTGTGTGTGAATGATGTAATTGACATCACATGTGTTGAGACTGAGAACAAAATGATTGTTGCCATGATAACTTAGTATATGCAGTGTTTTTGGTATCTGAAAATTCCTCAAACTCATGAATGAGTCGTGCAGAAGTGGATTACTTGCATGAATCTTATCTTCTCATTAGTCCCTGTAGACCACAGATGCCTCAGACAAAGAGGTTATGACACTTACTCAAGGTTTTAAAAAATCACCAGTGAGCCAGCAGGACATTACTGTATTTATTTCAACTGAATTCTTTACTGCAGCCCAAATCCAAACACTTTGCCAAGTGGGTGTATTTTTCTGCATGTATTTTCTCATCGTGTTTCCATCTCCAGCTCAGCTTCTCTTTCTTTCTTGCTTTCTCTCTCTGTCCCTCTCTTCAATTACACCATTCCTATCCTGCTCTAGCTCCAGCTGTTACCCTTAAGCAACTTAGCACTGTAACTATGGTAATGCATACCACGGTACTGGACTTTTGCTGCCATCTCATTATCATCATCATCACTGTCACCACTGTCAATGTGAGATTGCGGGACCTCTCCCAATCTTCTGATCCGAGCCTGATTTGCATAATGTGAAGAATGGCGTTGATGCTGAGCCGAGACAAGCTGGCTGGGTTTCATGCTTGAGTGAAAAATGATCAGCAGATGTGGAGCTCAGTAATTGAAAAAAATTGAAACACGGTCATTGGAAAAGGTGACAACGTGCAAGTATGTGCATGTGTGTCTTGTTTGCTCCCAGGAGCTCTTCCTCCTCCTCCTTCTCCTGACTACCAGCAGTGACGGATATACTTTTTTTTTTCCCTCTCTTGTAGGTGTGAGCTCCTGCCTGTGTGTGTTTACCCTGGATGACCTACAGAAGTTTTCCCTCCAGCTTCACGCTTCACTGTCTCCCAGGGCGCTGTTATTGGCAGCCAGAGCCAAAGGGAACAGTTAGGCTTGTAAGAAACAATGTACACCAAGTGCCATGTTTCCAATCTCGAAGCTAAGATTGGAGAGGTGAAGATACGTGGCCCAAGGTGCACGAGTTTTCCATTTATCCTTCATTCAATTGGTAATCTCATTATGTTACTGTTTCTGTAAGAACACTGCTGAAAAATACCCAAAGGGAACGCTAAATGTATGCATTCTAATTGTGGCAAGGAAACAATTCAGACCCACACAGTCTTCGCAAATCTCCCCTTGGAGCCAATGATTTATCACACGTGATACCTAGTAAATGACTGGGATTACATGAGGAAACGCTTGGCATGCTGGTCTATATACATCACACAGCAGATGTGAGCGTGCTAAAATCTGACCCTACACATAGTGTGAATAGATAGCGCTGTCTTCCAAAGCTCGTGTAATAAAATAAACTCCAAAGCAATGCAGCCAACTTCTGTCGCAGCCTGTTTACACTACAATTGGTACAATGAGTGTCATTTTGTACAGTTCAGAGGGGATAACACTGTCTCAAGTCTTTTTTGGTTCCCTACTCATCTGAAGATGTGTGGCTTTGATACGATTATATCTTTGCTCTCACACATCTTTGTCCCTTTTTACCGTGATTTTCTTTCTTTTTTTTTTTTTTTTATTGCTCAGCCTTCTCTCTTGGTGAATATATCTCTGTGTCACTAACGGTATTGGGTCACCCAACACCCAGCAGGTGTTACCGTGTGTTATTGGTGCTGTTGGCAAGAAAATTCAGCAGCACATTTATCACTGTTCTGCTGCTGCTGCTGCTGAGTTTTCTGCAGGTATTTGACAGAAAAATAACAATTTTTCAGTGCAACAGTGATCTATAGTAAGATGTTTTTTGAATCAGGAACCTGTTAGTCAAACGCTTGGTATTAGTTTTCAGGGAATGCTATCAAGCTTAATGAAATGATAAGGAGAGCAGATACGATCTTAGAACAAGTATAACGTGATGAAGGCTAATACAGTGTCCACGTCCATTATTGCTCTAAAGTACATTCAGCCCAACAATTTTCTGTGAAAACCTGTGGAAAACAATTTTCTTAAACTGTGCGTCTAAGCCCTTACTCCTCAGTCGTGCGTTCAAACAGAATAATATCTGCTTGAAAACACACATTCTCTGAAGACACTGAGCTCTTTATATCTTTGTCATTTGGTCATAGTCATGGCTTTGTACTACAGAAGCAGCTATCATCTTTATTTATTCTATACAGCGAATTCTTCTTTTTACTCCAGCCATGTAGAAAAAGTACACACTGCTTGCATAAGACACTAGATATCTTTGGCTTGAGAATGAAGCTCAACAAACGTTGTTTCAGAGACCTTTTCCAAAGCAGATAGGAACATTTCTTGTGTCTAGGCTTTCTCGTTTGATACTGACCACTTACATCCCTTTTCTTTATTTTCTGTATTCTTTGACATTTCACCCCATTTACTCAACACCAAACCTCTTTCCCATACCATCTCTCTGCAAGGTCTTTGCCCTCGTGTATAAACACCATTCCATACATTTTAAGTATCAATGAGAAAAACTTTAAGCTAACCTGACCTCTTAATTAGCACCCCTGAGGAAAACCCTACTCACTCACCTTACTTTTCTCATTAGTTCGCTGCAGTTATCTCGATCATTAGCTACCTATGGTATGCAGAGTATCTCCCTATCTTCCCAGAGGGGCTTCTGTGCCAGACTAGCCCTCAGTGCCTGCAGTGTGGGTGATGTATGAACTCAGCTAATACCCCAGCCTATGAAGAACATTATGGCCATCCAGTTAAAAAGAGCACATTATTTCTGATACGTCTGCCTGGCTTGCCCTGATGAGGCTTGCTCTGATGAATGGATTCAGGTCTACTGAAAGTTTTGGCAATGAGACAGGGGGCGGAGAATTGCATTAGCAGTGGACAACTCTGCAATTAGGTAACAGTTCAAAGTATAGTTTAAAACAAATGAGCTATAAGCGGTGTGACAGAGAGGGACTCGTTAGTCATAAATGGGTGTTAATAAGAGTTCAAGTGGTTTTCAATCTGAATTCATTTCTCTCCTGCAGAAAGAGAGGAGCTGTCTGCCAGGTTTGACAGAAGTCATCTGAGTGTTGAAGAGTTGCCGTTTAATAATTCAGGGACAGAACTTTTTTTACTTTTTTCCAAAATAAACAATTAACAAATATGTTGACGCAATCTTAATGTCCAAAGCTGCACTGCAGTAACATGTTTATGGCATATCCAGGTGATTTTTCATAGACTATATTAATTGTAAAAACCTAATCCAACTCCAAAACTTTAACTTTATTCCCTATTGTACTTTATCACAAGTCTGGACCCATCTTCTAATCATCTTCTTCTTCTTATCAAGACTAGATCCAAAGCAAGAGAATATTGGCCTTTTAAGATATCTTTTAAAACTACAAGCAAACCTTCTTTAACGGTCCAACTTTTAATGTATTTGACTGGTGAGTCACATTCGTGGGAATGTCAAATACAATAACACTTTTAGTTTCCCCAGGTTGTCAACCACAGAAGGTCTGGTTAGGTAGGTAGGTCGGGCCGGCCTGCAGAACAAAGCGTCAGTATTTGATACGGTGATGATGAGACTCAAAAATCAGCTATCTTACAAATTGGACCTTCAAGGAATAACTGTGCGAAGTGTGCAGTGGAGAGAGAGCAAGAGAGCACATGAGACGGTAAGAATGAATTAAACAGCAGTCCAACATTATAGCTATGAACATAGCAGTGCAATGTGTGTACAGTTTTGGCTATTTGTCATGAATAAATGCTAACACTCCTCAGAACTAAAGCCATGTTTCTATGTTTTGACTGGCACCTGCTGATGACAGTGAACAGGGTTAGCCACCGAGTGAGCAACAACTTCTACCCAGGCCTGCTTATTGTGGACTGGTCTTTCAGATGGACCAGATGTCTATTCCCATTTGAGTTTGGGTTGCAGCAGTATACTGTTTTTCAGGTATACTGTAGTATGAAAACTGATGGTTATATTATGGTGTGCATTTGCTTAACTACGGTTTTGATTTTTACTGTATTAGTATAATCACATGTATATACATTTCAAATTTAGATCACGTTTCATGTCTATCAGGGGAACATGTTTTGTGAAATATAATTTGGTGTTTGTTCAAACAAAAAACAGACAAACATCTGTTTGTATTCCTTTAAGGGTCATTGTAACTGATAGAATCATAATGATGATGATACTATTGCTTACCCTGACAATCTCATGTTGTTGCCTCCCAATTTGAGTGAAAACTGCTTCTCCAACAGCCCCGTTCCTGCCAGGCCTGGCAATTTTTCCGGTGGAAATCAATTCACAGTGTGTTAAGACACAGGGATATATTCATAGTGGACCACTGGGCCATGAGTCAGTGGTCCTATTTTCATTCAAATTAGCTCATATATTCCAGGTGTCTAAATCTGTCTACTGAATGAAAACATCACATGCTTATTAAATTCAAAATTCCTCATTATTACCCAATAAAATTATTTTACAGAGTGAATGATATTTAAATACAGAGAGCAGCACCTACTGCCCAGTGGCTTAGTTGTACAATAGATTCCGACCAATCAGGAACCAGCACCAATTTAATAGCAGGTCTACTTCAATCTTATTCCATCTGTTGTATTAATACTTTCAGTTAATCATATCATCATGCAGAGGAAGTTGGACTGAGCAAAGGTAAACGACAAAGACAGGAACTGTGTTTTCCTTTCTAGTTAAACATTATGTTGGCTGCTTGCCTAGCAACAGGTTGACACACCCGGTGCATCTACAGCCCTACAGTATGTAATGAGCACAACTGCATACGCACCCTCAAATTGTGAGCTTGTTTTTCAGGTTGTACTTGGGGGCTTGATAACATTTAACAAAAGTACCTAAAGAACAAACAGATAAAATGCTCACTTGTATTGACTTGGGAATGCTCTCCCTAGTTTGAATGGTCTCTTGGCCCCAAAACATGGCATCACACACACATCACACTCTCTCACGCAGTCAGAGAAGACCTGGGAGCTGCTCATTTAATCACAGTCTTCCACTGCTGGCCACTGAGCTGTTACGACAGTTGAGGGGTGTAAGTTTCAATCAAGGAAACAACCAGGACTTCTTGAGATAAAGGAGTGCTGCTCCTCTCACTTTCCCCACGAAGATTTATGTTTTCTAGGGATGTGAATCAGGAAGCTCTCAGTATCAAACCACTTCTGTGCTGTAGGTTTCTGCTAATCACCTCTAACATGAGGCTCAACTTACTATCATTTTCTTTCTGCACATAGCCTGTGCATATAGGCACAGATACATTCATATACTAATACAATTAGCAATGCATAGATCCATGTCTTCCTTCTATTACCTTTGATGTGATGAACACAAGAGACAAAACGAAATTAAAAAAACAAACAGTTTAATTTCAAAACCACTTAATTCTTTCAGCATCAGTGGTGATATCTACTTTAATTAGCATGATCAAGAGCTGTTTCAAGTATTCAGTGAGTAGAATAGAGTGCAAATGACGTGTCTCTCCTGGCATAGATTAAGACGAGTTTCTCAATTCTCCTCCTGCCTCATACCTTGTAGTATCTTCACGTACAAAATAATGAAAGAGAAGATGAGAAACAAATGCAACAGAGAATCAAGGAAAAGGAGAACACTATAAATTGTTTTCATGAAATGGAATTGGAGTTTAGAGGTAGACTGAGGTATATAGCTGCCAAGTAATTATTATATCTTACAAAGGACTTACATTGAGTAGGCCTTTTTCCAGTCTGACTCAAAAATGAAAATGCCTTCATCCAGGGGTAGATGTTAAATTCCCAGCCTTGAGGCTTAGACATGCAGCCTATGTCATTGTCAACAGAACAAGGGAGGCTAGACAGATTCATCTTAATCAAGGGTTCAAGTATTCAACAGGATGCCTGCATCCTGCAGTTGATCAGCTCCTCATGAAACTTGCCCAGGGAGAGAGACAATCCAGGTGGGATGCTGAGTGGCATTCCTAGAATTGGATGTCATTTAGCCTCATGTTGAGAAAACAAGGAACTGAAATGAGTGAAGTCAGGCTCCACCAGACACATCAAATCAAATCATCACTAGATTAAAAATGGGTACATTAAAACCCCAAAAAATATTAAAATAATGAAAATAAATTTCTCATTGACCTACAAAATCTGACAATGTCATTCCATGCATCATTTGAGGGGGCACATTGTGAATGTGAAAGTTTGTACTGAGGGTGTAACCGGAGTCAAACAAACCAAATTTAAGCCAAAAATCTAATAAAATTCTCCTTCAATTTCATCTTATTCAAAGGCAGTATCGGCACTACCCCGATATACACATGTGTTGGCTTGCCAATATCCCTAATGATTCCGAAGGGAGAAAAACACAACAAAGACCATATAGCTACCTTACTGTTAGCTTGCAGCTGCACATCCAGATGCTTCATCTTCATCCTGTGAGCATGAGGATGTTGAGCTGGAGCTAACTCCAACAGTGTCACAGAGGATTTCAGAGATTCTGCATTGATTTGTTTGGGAAGAGGGTTTACTGGAGAAACCAAACTTTAAAACACACTGAATTTCTATCTTTTGTTGTTGAATCCCATAAAGGTGACCTTTTTTTCTTTTAAGTGTTCAATCTTTACTTGAACTTCTCTAGACATAACACACAAAAAGCCACCATGACAAAGTCACGTGGTTGTTGTGAAATAAAATAATAGAGTTCTTTGTTAAGAAGATTTTGAAACTGTGAATGCGAACAACTGAAAGCCACAATGATTTGGAGAATCCTGACACCCCTACTTTTGACCCAATCTCCATTTCAAAAAAGAGGAAGGCTTCCAGGCATACGGCTTACTTGTTGAGGTTAATGTTTTGCCCTGTGCTCAGCATGATATACATGTTATTTCTGCAGACTGTCTAGATTTGCAAAAACACCGTGCCCATGTATAAATACTTCTGTCACCTAAATTCGGAAAACAAGTGCTTGGCTGGCAAACTTTATGAGCAGGCCTTGCTAGTCCAGTGAAAAAGAAGAAGAAAACACACACACTTCCTTCCCTGGCAAACAGACTTAATCAATATTACTTCCCTTGTTAGTTTGAAAAGAGGGAACACAACAGTGATAAATTATTCTTCTGAAAACACCTTCATTCCACATAACAGGATCATGGCCCTCAGACCTGGGTAACATTTCACTTGAAAAAAATGATTGCTTCTGGCTCCCCCCTTGTTCAGCTGCTCTGAGACATACTCATGTGGATGTAGCTGTATAACTATATGCATATTTAATGTAGTTTGTGATATATTCTATGGTTTCAATTATGTCAAGGTTTCATGCTGACAACTCATTGGTATGTGGGTCTGGTCTGACTGTTGTTGTTGTTGTGGCAGGTCTCATTTTCTAAAGGAGAATAAAAGAATATAATGAACTGATTGAAAATGGCTCTCCCCTGTTAAGTGAACTGAACAGAGCTAGAGATTTAAAAGTTTTCTGCAATGGCACCTGAGGGAAGTAAACAATAAAAAGCATCCAAAGCAATTTGTGTCGTAATACAACAAAAAAAAAACAACTCTAATAATGTCCTGATGTACTGAAGCAAAGATGACTCACCCATTCAAGTGCAGAGAAGCCAAATCACACTTGCAATGAGTATTAGAGCTGCTCATTTGCAAGCCCTCAGACTGTTCAGGAGCATTCAGAGCAGTAATTATTCCTGTGTTCTTTGGATTACCACTTTCTGCCCTGGTCTGATATTAACTTCATAAACCATTCATTACAAGGGTTTGTAATTATTTTGATCATTCTGATGAAAACAATTTGAAGTCTACTATTATGTGCACAATAGAAGTGTGTAGTTCTTGCATCAGGGTCAAACGCATGGGGCTGTTGGACATTATACAGCTGTCCCAAAATCCATTTTTGGGCTTCAACGCTTCAGTGAGAAGTGTCTGTGAATATATGATATACTTCCCTCATTAATTACTTATACTTTGCTATCAGTGGAATTATCAGTTGAGGACATGAGGGGAGACATTAGCCACCGTCTATTCCATCTCCATCCTCAAAGCTCTTGAAACAAAATCTCTGCCTCGAGGCTTCGTTTAATTCCTATATTTTATTCCACACGGACTGTTATTGCGGACACACACCACGACATTCAGAATTGAGTTGGCGCGATGGCGGAGAGCCAAGAAACCATCCATAAAAGACAGAGAATGTCCAAAGTTTTGGATGATTTCACAATTAAAAAAGAAAATAACAAAGTGCAACATGTCTACTGCAAATCAGAACTGGCGTACCACAACAGCACTTCAACAATGATTCAACATCTGGACCGAAAGCATCCAGTTGTTAACACCAGCTCACCAAGCGTCGCCAACATAAGCTAACGTAAACATTGATGTTAGCTAATTTAACGTAGCATACCATTGCTAGTTAGAACGTATGGTATTTGTAGAGACTGTAGCCTGATGTTGGTATGACTAGATATCATGTTAAGATGAATAATAATAATTTTTATAATTTATAATTTGTGTTAAATTGCAAGAGAGTAATAGCCTACACCAAATAACTCTTTTCCACACACACACCCTCATCTCATCTCTCTCACTCTCCCTCACGCAAGCGTGCACACACAAACAAACAAACACACACCCTCACTCCCGTTGTTAGGTTACCACCACACCTTAATAATGCAAAATGATTTTCCATTAGATTACTCGATTAATTGATGGGATAATCGGTAGACTGCGATGAGCTGGCGACTTGTCCAGTTAAGTACCCTGCCTTCACCCGGAGACAGCAGGGATTGGCTCCAGCTCCAGTCATGACATGACATGACATGACATAATCGGTAGAATGCTCGAATCTAAAAATATTCAAAAGCTGCAGTCCTAGTTTACTTATGTTTCTGATATGGTAGTTTTCCCTCTTCTGCCTCCTTCCAGTCTGCTAACGCTCCTCTGTGGCTCTTTGAGGCAGAGCTGAGAGACGGACCAAGAGTCCACACAATGGGCTGGCCTACCCTGCGGACACCCAGCTTATCCACTCTACCTAACTAGACCAGAGACACTGCAGTTGCAACAGCTGATCTCCCTCCCACCCTCCCTCTTATTGTCCAGGGTAGTACCAGGGCCACGAAAACCGTTTAGTATTTTGTTTTTCTCAAACTTCATCACATTTCTCACCTTTTCCCATCAAAAACCTTGATGGATGTTTTGAGCAAGGAGTATCAGGTGCACAAAGCCGTTGAGGCCTTCCTCATACATAAACGATAGACACAAGCCAATCAGAAGCAGTGAAGGAGGGGTCTTGCTAGAAGAGCAGTGGAGTCGACCATGACCTGGGAGTGAGTGTTGAACAAGGATGTTTTTTTCTGCTCGTGGACACTGTTCTGTGTACACATATCATGTGCACTGGTTTAGAGACTAATGACATGCCATTGAGGATCTTTTTTTCAGTGCAACTGATGCAACGTCTCTTTCCTCTCAGCAAAGGAAATTACAACATAAAAAGATAAAAAAAAAATTTTTAAAAACCAAGCACTGGACTACAGGACACTGATTACCTTGGCAAGGGGAGGCACTTTGAAGCATTTAGGTCAGCCACCACCATAGTCAAAATTGTGATTCAGATTAAATTCCCAGTATAATGGCATTCTTTTTATAATATGGAAAAATCCATACAATGCAAAACCTCTTAAGTGCTTGCTTAGCATTTTAAATGTGAGACAGAAGTTCCAATCCGTATCGCAGTGTACTCGAACATTAGCTCAATTCAGGCTGATCTATAGCAACATTAACAGCATTGTCATGTTCAGTAGCTCTTACCAAATGCTGTGAATATAAACAGTGACAGCCATTTTTTTTGTACCAGCTTCTGAGATTATTTTACAGCCATCTAACTACCTACTTACATTCAAAATGAATTCAAATTCTGACAAAAGGAGACTTTTTTATTTCAACTTGAGGTTTCTTTCAAGTAGAAAAATAAAAAGAGAAACCTGAATCAAAGCTTGCTCTGTGTCAAACTAAATACTGTATGAAATCAACCCTGTCCCACTCATAACTGATGCAGTGAGCACCTTGAACCTGCAGCGCTCAGTGTGTTGCTACCTCCTCGTGTATCACACTCGACTTCATCAATCAAGTCTGTGTGATGAAAATCCTGGATTTATTTTGTGCTGTTTATCAGCAAAGCACAGCACAGAAAGGCCGCAGAGCCACAGTTTAGAAATGAAGAGAATTAAACATCCGCTTCAACTACACTAGCTGAGATTTCCCCAGCTTCATTGCATGACCCTGAGTGAAAACTGGAGTTGATCCTAATTCATATCCTCAGTCTTTAGCTGCCATTAACTGGCAAAAGGATGCAGGTGAGCTGTGGTGAATAATTGTGTGAATGAACCAAGCTATCACAGCACATTGCTAATGGCAATTTATCATCTTCATGGGAT